>NC_042616.1:30310831-30591447 GCF_901001135.1 Rhinatrema bivittatum | reverse complement strand
CCAATATCAGGAAGTATTTCTTCACGGAAAGAGTGGTGGATGCCTGGAATGCCCTTCCGGAGGAAGTGGTGAAGTCTAAAACTGTGAAGGACTTCAAAGGGGTGTGGGATAAACACTGTGGATCCATCAAGTCTAGAGGGCGTGAATAAAGAGGAGGCAGCAAAACACTGCACGGAGTGGCAGTAACCACAGAGGCATTCACGGAGTGGGATGCCAGTGGTTGGTGTTCCACCTTCACGGAGCGGAAGGATGGAGGGCTGCCATCTCCAAAAAAACCAAAACAACAAAACAAACAAACAAAAAAACCAGGGGTGGGTAAGAGTATGGGGCAGGGGTGTGGCCTACTTGTTACAGAGGTTGCTACCCCTAATTGAGCTGGATGTTCACTTGGATGCAGATTCGGCGCTGCTCTCTACATTGGTGGTGGGGTGGAGGGGAATTAGGGCTGGAGGGTACTGGAAGCCAATAGTAACAGGTGGGAGAGATAAAAAGGGCCAAAAAAAATGGATAAAGTGCGTAGCTTGCTGGGCAGAATGGATGGGCCGTTTGGTCTTCTTCTGCCGTCATTTCTATGTTTCTATGTTAAGGGCTTTGTGTTATGGGCAGAGCTGGTACAAGAGTATTAAATACCCTAAGTGAACCTTCAGCCTTGTACCCCTTTCTCCCAAAATAACTTCAGGCTCATAGACCCTCCCCTGAGATAATTACATTCATCATTCATGAAACCCAGCACCACCATCCTCAGTACAATCCTGTAACAATGGGTACTTTTAAATATGAAACTTTGCTTTATAAATATAAACATAATACAAATATGTGTCAGAAATCATGTCAGCATCTGATGAAGGGCTCAGCTGAGATTTATTTTTTGGATGGGGGTTAGACAAAGGTTGCCAACTTTTCCACAGACCAGGATTACGCACTTGTGTACTGGGTGCCTCCCCTTATTTGCATGCATTTACATATATTTACCCCTCAGCCCCTGAATCTGCCTCCTCTTTCACTCTTCTGCCTGTTCCTTGTGCCACCACTGTCTCTTCCCTCTCTGCTCTGTTTTATCTCTCTCCCTTCTCTGTCCTCTCTGCCCTTCTCTCTCCCTCTTCTGTCCCCTCTGTCTCTTATCCTCCTCCAGGCCCTGTTCCCTCCTCTGTGTCTCTCTCTCTCCTACATCCCATGTGCCCTCGCTCTCCCTCTCCCCTCCATTCCCTGTCACTGCTCTGTTTCCCCCCCTGTTATGGGATTATTTTGCTTGAATCTCACTCTTGATTAACTCAGAGCTACGAACAGAGAATGAACGAGGCTGTAGAGAACCAGTTCTGGGCCAGGCCAATTCAGAACCGCTTAACCCAACTTACAAATATGCAGGGATGCAGAGGACTGTGCCTGACACCTAATACCCCCGCACAATTGCTTTCTGCTGGAAGAAAGATAAGGTGACCTTTGACACAATCCACTTTCAAGGTGTCTCTTACCATGAGGCTGTCCAGTAACACAGCAAAGTAATAGATAAAAGGACTGAGCCAAGCAAGCAAGAGAAGACCGATGGACTGAGGCGCTGCCAGCCTGCACTTCTCTGCACTGGACTGTTTACCTAAGAGATATCTCATGCCATATTATTATTATTCCTATTATCTAATGTATATCCTGATTGATTACCTTCTCTGATTATTGTAATCAGCCCTTTAGTGTTATTTGTAGCAATCCCCTTTGTCTAATTATTCCTATAAGCTAATAATAAATCCCTACCTGGCACTCAGGTGTTCTAACTCAATGTGTGAGAGAGAGAGGAGTATTAAGGTAAGCCAGCCTTGTCAGTTACTGGTGCAAGCCCTGTCAGTCACTAATATAAGGCGAGTGATCCTAGTCTCAGTCTGAATCTGGAACACCCCTCCCTCTCATTCCCACCCCCACTGCCTCTCTGTTTCCCCTGTGGATTAAGCAGCTCTGCTCTCACCTCCCAGCACACAGTGGAGCTGACAGTGAGGACTTTTACTGCTGGGCTGCCAGAGATGCAGAATTTAGCGCAGCTGGGAGCTGCTGCCAGTGAGGAGGGCAAAACTGAGCAATGGTCCCACCAGTTCTCCCTACACTTCCAGTCACAGCAGGGGAGGTGAGGAGGGGGCCTCAGGAAGGTTGCAGAGAGCTGTGCTAGCTGAGCTCCCAACCCCTGTCCTTCCCACTCCCATCTATAAACAGGAAGTGTCACACGCACATGAATTTTAGTGTCTAGTCAGTTCTTACCAGACACTGTAGAGGTCCATATAAAGCTGGATTGTCTGTTAAATCCAGTGGGGGCACTGAGAGGAGAGGATCACCTTGCTGGGGGCTGGAAAGAATCAGTAAGTACTGCTTGGGGACATTTTTTAAACTTAAAAGTACTGGGGTGAACTAAACTATTGGGGTATATTATTTAGTGTGCTTGTGTGTTTTATTTTAAATAAGTAGTCAGAAAGTCAGGCAATATTGACTGGGTAAGTGAAACATCAGGGCATGCTAGAGAGATAAAGTTCCTAGATGGAATAAAAGACTGTTTTATGGAGCAATTAGCTCAGGAACCAACTAAGGAGGGAGCAATTTTAGATCTAATTCTCAGTGGAGCACAGGATTTGGTGAGAAAGGTAATGGTGGTGGGGTCGCTTGGCAATAGTGATCATAATATGATCAAATTTAAATTGAGTGGAAGGGGAAGAGTATGTACATCCACTGCTATAGCGCTAAACTTTCAAAACGGAAAATGAAAAAAGAGAAAATAGGTAGAAAAAAACTGAAAGGTGCAGCTATAGGGTTAAAAAATGTGCAACAGGCGTAGACATTGTTAAAAAATACCATCCTAGAAGCACAGACCAGATGTATTCCATGCATTAAGAAAGGTGGAAGGAAGGCAAAAAGATTACTGGCATGTTTAAAAGGTGAGGTGAAAGAGGCTATTTTTATTAAAGATCTTCATTAAAAAATTGGAAGAGGATCCTTCTGAAGAAAATAGCATAAAGCATAAGTATTGGCAAATTAAATGTAAGACATTGATAAGACAGGCTAAGAGAGAATTTTAAAAGAAGTTGGCCATAGAGGCAAAAACACGCAATAAAAATGTTTTAAAATTTATCCAAAGCAGGAAGCCTGCAAGGGGGTTGGTTGGACCATAGATGATCAAGAGGTTAAAGGGGCACTTAGAGAAGATAAAGCCATCGCGGAAAGATTAAACGATTTCTTTGCTTCAGGGTTTTCTGAAAAGGATGTTGGAGAGACCCATTCTGGAGAAGGTTTTCATGGGTGATGATTCTGATCAACTGAACCAAATCACGGTGAACCTGGAAGATGTGGTAGGCCTGATTGACAAACTGATGGGACACAGCCAACATGGATTTACCAAGGGAAGTCTTGCCTTACAAATTTCCTACATTTTTTTGAAGGGGTGAATAAACATGTGAAGAAAGATGAACCGGTAGATGTGGTGTATTTGGATTTCCAGAAGGTGTTTGACAAAGTCCCCCATGCGAAGATTCTAAGAAAACTAAAAAGTCATGGGATAGGAGGTGATGTCCTTTTGTGGATTGCAAGTTGTTTAAAAGACAAGAAACAGAGTAGGATTAAATGGTCAGTTTTCACAGTGGAAAAAGGTAAACAGTGGAGTGCCTCTCGGATCTGTACTTGGACCTGTGCTTTTTAATATATTTATAAATGATCTCAAAAGGGGTACGACGAATGAGGTAATCAGATTTGCAGATGACACAATATTATGTAGAGTAGTTAAATCTCAAGTGGATTGTGATGAATTGCAGGAGGACCTTGTGAGACTGGAATATTGGGCTTCCAAATGGCAGATGTAATTTAACATGGACAAGTGCAAAGTGATGCATGTAGGGAAAAATAACCCAAGCTGTAGTTACACAATGTTAGTTTCTATCTTAGGAGTTACCACCCAGGAAAGAGATCTAGGCATCATAGTGGATAATACATTGAAATTGACAGCCCAGTGTGCTGTGGCAATCAAAAAAGCAAACAGAATGTTAGGAATTATTAGGAAAGGAATGGAAAATAAAACAGAGGATGCCATAATGCCTCTATCACTCTATGGTGATATCACTCCATCTTCCTTGCAGCTCAGATGCTTGGATATTGTTTCTGACATAAAGAGCCACTCCTCCCCCTTTCCTATCCTCTCTGTCCTTCCTTAACAAGTTATAGCCCGGTATTGCCGTATCCCAGTCATGAGATTCCGTAAACCACGTTTCCGTGACAGCAACAACGTCCAAGTCTGCCTCCACCATTAGGGCTTGCAGCTCTGGGATTTTATTACCCAGACTACGAGCATTTGTGCTCATAGCTTTCCAGCTTTCTTCATTCAGGTTACTGCTGTTCCTGGACTCCTTTTGTGACCTCTTTAGTTGAGTTTTGTTATCCACTTTCCCCTTTGCATTTGTGCAAGGGAAAGGATTAGTGCCTCTGATGACAGAGTCATCCAGCACAGTGAGCTTTTTTTTTTTTTTTTGTTTCTGATCTGCAATTTCCGTATGCATTGGGTTTCTTCTCTCTTTTCAGATAACACTTCAATCTTTTTCTCAAGAACTTCTTCAGTATTTAGTACAGAGAAGGCATTTTGTACTTGTTGCACTTGATACAGTGTGTGTCTCCGGAACACAGGTCTTATTCTTCCAGAGCCCACTGTAATACTGTGTTTTGAGTTCCTTAATGGCCTGCGTGAGTGGTGGGGGGGTTAGAGTTGTGGGCTGCACAGCTGTCAATAACGGGTGTCTGTGGGTCACAGGTCTTATCCTTCCTGAGCCCACAGTAAATCTCTTTTTCCTTCACTTTTGGTTATTCTGAGGTAATGGGAAATTAATTCCTGAATAATGTAAAGTGGCTGGGACTTTCTTTATTGAAGCTAATTCAGCTTTAACTTCAGCCAGTTCCTTTTCCAAGGTAGCGAGATCTGAACAAATGGGGCAAGCCTTAAGTTTCCATATGATTACCCTCAATATAAAGGCTCCACAGCAGTTGCATATAGTCCTCATTTTTGTAAATTGGATGGATAACACTTAAGGAATTACCAAATTACCAACCTATAAAGGTGACAAATTATGTATGCAGGCAGATTATATCAGAAACAAAACCCCAGGGGTGGTTTAATAATAAGCTACAAGAAGCCATTGCCATGCATATATAACAAGGTTACATCTGGATGCTGCAGCCTGGTCTGCAGCATCAGCTCCTGCTCTCAGTGCTGAGTGGGAGAGGGCAGCAGTCAGAGCCAGCTCAATCCCCAGGATCCCTCCCTCTCCTGCTTCACCTCTCCCTTCAGAATTACCATTTTGCTTATTATAAATGAAACTTAGCTTACTAACAGCTCGATACTGTAACGTGCGGTTGGAGATTCCCCGTCTGTAACCCGCTGTGGGCGCACAATTCGGACGCGCGCCGTAAGGCAATCCTGCGATACAGTCTCCAGTTTCACGCGTCCTTAGCGCTTCTTGAAACCGACCCGTAACCCTTTCCGCACCCAGCATGTATATGATATGTAAATGAACGAATTAGCTATTTAATGAACGGATTAGCTATTCCCCTCCGATACTGTGACGTGCGCCCCGATTATCTCCTTTGTAACCCGCTATTTTGCCGCATCCTTAACCTGTTAGTTTACCGCCTACCCTCTACCTGGTGTTAGTGTGGTGTTCGAATAGCTACGTACCGGACTGCACCATGGACGACCTCCATATATACTAACATTTGCAGCGTAAAGTTGTTACATATATATATATATATATATATATATATATATATATATATATAAATACTTTGTCACTTTCCGAATCTCCCATCTCCACACAGGCGGGCGGGTGGGCGCCCGTTCATCCAGGCGGCGGCGGTAGCGGGAGCCGGCGGGCGGATGGGCGCGCGTGCGATCCAGGCGGCAGCAGGCGGGTGGGCACCCGTTCATTCAGGCGGCGGCGGCGGCGGGAGCGGGCGGGCGTCCGTTCATCCAGGCCGCGGCAGGAGCCGGCGGGCGGGTGGGAGCGCATTCATCCAGGTGGAGGGAGCCGGCGGCGAAAGCGGCCTCCGGCAGCCCCCGCCGGCAGTGAATGAATGCACGCCTGTGTACGCCCGTGCGATTTCGGCGCTCAAGGCAGTCACATGCCGTGACATCAAGCGTCGTGACGTCACGCCTTGAGCGCCGAAATCGCACGGGTGTACACAGGCGTGCATTCATTCACTGTCGGCGGGGGCTGCCGGAGGCCGCCGGCTCCCTCCGCCTGGATGAACGGGAGCCCACCCGCCCGCCGGCTCCTGCCGCCGCCTGGATCAAACGCGCGCCCGCCGGTTCCCGCCAGTAAGTTTACTTTTTTTTGACACTTTATTCCCTTTTGTTTTAATTTTCGCCCTGCACCTTGCTTTGGGAGGGGGGGAACCATCCACTTCCTGGTACCTGTCATTTCAAATGTCAGTTGAAATGACATTTGAAATGACAGGTACCAGCGCACCCAGGATACTGTATAGGCGCTGTATTAAGCGCCTATACAGTAAAATTGGTTGCGCGGGCCTAACGCTTGCCTAACGCTTCGCAGACGCGGCTTGCATTTGCATGCAATTTACATAGAGTATCGAGCGGTATGTGAGCAGGACTGTGCGTGCGGGGAACGAGGGTGCGCCCGGCACTGCCGCACTCTTTCTAACGCGGCCTTACAGTATCGACCTGTCAGCTAGCACAGCTCTCTGCAACCTTCCTGAGGCCCCCTCCTCACCTCCCCTGCTGTGACTAGAAGTGTAGGGAGAACCGGTGGGACCATTGCTCAGATTTCCCCTCCTCACTGGCAGTATCTCCCAGCTGCGCTAAATTCTGCATCTCTGGCAGCCCAGCAGTAAAAGTCCTCACTGTCAGCTCCACTGTGTGCTGGGACGTGAGAGCAGAGAGCTGCTTAATCCACAGGGGAAACAGAGAGGCAGTGGGGGTGGAATGAGAGGGAGGGGTGTTCCAGGTTCAGACTGAGACTAGGATCACTCGCCTTATATTAGTGACTGACAGGGCTTGCACCAGTAACTGACAAGGCTTACCTTAATACTCCTCTCTCTCTCACACACACACACATTGAGTTAGAACACCTGAGTGCCAGGTAGGGATTTATTAATAGTTAATAGGAATAATTAGACAAAGGGTATTGCTACAAATAACACTAAAGGGCTGATTACAATAATCAGAGAAGGTAATCAATCAGAACATACATTAGAGAATAGGAATAATAATAATATGGCATGAGATATCTCTTAGGTAAACAGTCCAGTGCAGAGAAGTGCAGGCTGGCAGCGCCTCAGTCCATCGGTCTTCTCTTGCTTGCTTGGGTCAGTCCTTTTATCTATTGCTTTGCTGTGTTACTGGACAGTCACATAGTAAGAGATACCTTGAAAGTGGATTGTGTCAGAGGTCATCTTATCTTTCTTCCAGCAGAAAGCAATCGTGTGGGGGTATTAGATGTCAGGCACAGTCCTCTGCATCCCTGCATATTGGAGAAATTACTTACCTGATAATTTTGTTTTCCTTAGTGTAGACAGATGGACTCAGGTCCAATGGGTATAGTGTGCTCCTGATAGCAGTTGGAGACGGATCAGATTTCTATCTGACGTCAGCCCTAGTACATATACCCCTGCAGGAAGTGCAGCTCTTCAGTATTCTCCTCGAAAAGCATTGTGGATATATGTGTGACTGAATAATTTGATTAACTGGAAGTGTGATACCACTTTGGGAAGAAACGAAGGATCGGCTCACGGCAGGACAGTGCTTGTAGTTCTGAAATGCAGTGGGCTGAGCAAACTGCCAGCAGAAAGGATGTCTTTAAAGTTAACAGACGGAGGGACAGACCTCGGAGGGGTCTGAAGGAGGTTCCTGCTAGGAAATCCAGGACCAGGTTGAGATTCCACAGAGGTACCGGCCACTTTAGTGGTGGGCAGATGTATTTGACTCTTTTCAGAAATGTGCCACGTCCGGGTGAGAAGCTATGCTGTTGCCCCCGCTCTTGGGGCCGTAGTATGACAATGTGGCCACCTGTACCTTGATAGAGTTGAGGGAAAGCCCCTTCTGTAGCCCGTTCTGTAAGAATTCCAGGATCACGGGAACTTTAGTTGAGCGTGGCTTGATGTCGTGGTCTTCGCACCAGGCTTCAAAAACTCTCCAAATCCTTACGTACGTTAGAGATGTGGAGAACTTGCATGCTCGGAGTAGGGTGTCAATTACAGCCCCCGAGTATCTGTTCTTTCTCAGGCGAGCCCTCTCAATGGCCAGGCCGTAAGAGAGAATTGAGCTGGATCCTCATGGAGGATCGGTCTTTGTTGGAGCAGGTCTCTGTGTGGAGGCAGTGGTAGGGGGTACCCTGCCAGTAATCTTCTCATGTCAGTGTACCACGGTCTTCTTGGCCCTTCTGGGGCCACCAGAACTAGTCCCCTGTGTCGCTGTATCTTGGGAATGATTGCGCCCAATAGGGGCCACGGTAGGAAGGCGGGTAATAGGGACACCTGTGGCCAGGTCTGTACCAGGGCATCGATCCCTTGGGACTGAGGTTCCCACCTGCGGCTGAAGTACCTGGGTACTTGGGCGTTGGACCAGTTTGCCAGAAGGTCCATGTCTGGTGTCCCCCACCGGTTCACTATCATTTGGAACGCTGCAGGCGACAGCTTCCATTCTCCTGAGTCTAGCCTTTCCCTGCTGAGGTAGTCCGCCGTTATGTTGTCTTTGCCGGTGATGTGGACGGCCGAGATCTCCTGGAGGTGTAGGTCCACCCATGTCATTAGGGGGTCTATTTCCAGAGACACCTGTTGGCTTCTGGTTCCCCCCTGCTGGTTGATGTAGGCCACTGTTGTGGCATTGTCTGACATTACTCTGACCGCTTTGTCTCGGAGTCTGTGAGCAAATCGTAGGCAGGCTAGTCTGACTGCCCGGGCTTCTAGGTGGTTGATGTTCCATCCCGACTCTTCTACATTCCACTGCCCTTAGGCAGTTAATTCCTCGCAGTGTGCTCCCCATCTTCGTAGGCTGGCGTCTGTGGTGAGCAGGGTCCAAGTTGGGGAGGATAGTCTTGTTCCCTGGCTTAGGTGGCTGGCCAGTAGCCACCACCGTAGCTGGGTCCGGACTCTGCCCGGGAGTGATAGTCATACGGCATAGTTCTGAGACAGCGGATTCCATCGTGATAGAAATGAGCACTGCAGGGGTCTCAAGTCAGCTCGCACCCATGGTACTCTTCCAGTGTGGATGCCATTAGACCGAGGACTTGTAGGTAATCCCATGCTGTGGGGCGGGGTTCACTCAACAGGGCTTGTAATCGGTTCCACAGTTTTGATCTCCTTGTGGGAGTCAAGCTGACCTTGTCTTCTTTGGTGTCGAATCGGACTCCTAGGTACTCTAGAGACTGTGAGGGCTGCAGACAACTTTTGTTTGTGTTAACTACCCATCCTAGGCTCTCCAGTAGAGTTTTGACTCTGTTGGTTGCTTGGTGGCTTTCCTCTGGGGATTTTGCCCTAATCAGCCAGTCGTCTAGGTAACGATGTACAAGGATTCCTTCCTTCCTCAGTGTTGCCGCCGCCACCACCACTATGATTTTGGTGAACGTCCGGGGTGCTGTGGCTAACCCGAAGGGTAGTGCCCGGAACTGGTAGTGACGGTCCAGGATTTTGAAACGTAGATAACGCTGGTGTTCCTGATGAATTGGGATGTGTAGGTAGGCCTCCGAAAGTTCAAGGCATGTGAGAAACTCCCGGTTGTATTGCCCTTATTACGAAGCGTAGGGTTTCCATGCGAAAGTGTGGAATCCTCAGGTAGCGGTTGACAAACTTGAGGTCCTGGATGGGCCTGAACGTCCCCACTTTCTTGGGGACGATAAAATAAATTGAATAATGCCCAGTATTTATTTCTTGTGGAGGCACTGGGGTTATGGCCTCGAGGGCCAGTAGTCTGGTCAATGTAGCTTCCACTGCTGCCCTCTTGGCGAGATTGTGGCAGGGGGACTCCACGAACTTGTCCGGAGGGGTTCGCAGGAAATCCAGGAAGTACCCCTCCCGAATGATGGCTAGGACCCACTTGTCCGAAGTTATCTCGACCCATCTGTGGTAGAATAGGGCTAGTCTGCCCTCTATGGCTTCTTCCCTTGGACAGGTCGGCTGAATCTCATTGTGGGGTACGGCTGGGTCCTGTACCTGAGCTGGTTCCCCTCTTGTTGTGCTTGTGCCGAAAGGACTGGTTCCTGCCGTACGGCGAGGCACTTGATAGCTGTTTCTGTATGGATTGAAACGCTGTGAACTTCTGCCCCTGGAGGACTGGGGGAAGGGTCACCAGTTTCTCTTCATCCTGTCCTCCAGTAGGCGTGGCAATGGGGACTCGCCCCATTTGTTGGCCAGTTTCTCTAGCTCGCTGCCGAACAGGAGGGATCCTTTGAAGGGCATCCTTGTGAGGCGAGTTTTGGAAGATGCGTCAGCCGACCAACTTCGGAGCCAGAGTTGCCTCCTGGCAGCCACCGCAGATGACACTCCTCTGGCTGCTGTGCGCATCAGATTGGAAGCAGCGTCCGCAAGGAATGATACTGCTGGTTCCATGACTTCTCCAGGGGTGTTGCTCCTGGTCTGAGATAAGCAGGCACGTGTCACTACGGTGCAGCAGGCCGCTAGTTGTAGGGACATAGCGGCTACGTCAAAGGACTGTTTGAGGATGTATTCCAAACGCCGGTCATGTGCATCTTTGAGCTGTGCTCCTCCCTCCACTGGGATAGTAGTGCGCTTCGAGACCGCGCAGACCATGGCATCAACTCTTGAGCATGCAAGGTCTTTGGCCGCTGGGTCCAGGGGGGTACATGGCTGCCATAGCTCGTCCCCCTTTGAATGTGGACTCTGGAGCACTCCATTCCAGGTCAATTAGCTGCTTATGTGCGTGGCCCTTGTGCATGCAACTTATGCGCACAATATCTGCGTGTAACTTTATGCGCACATGGAATTTGTGCGCCTAAGTAAACTTGTGCGCCCGGCCCGAGACTACGAGCAGAGCGGCGAATAGGGCCAAGATGGCGACGGCGACCACACAGGCAATATGGCAACCACCTCAGAGAGTCTCCACATGGGTAGACCCTTGGATCTAACCGGGGCCTGGCCTTGCTAGGGCTGATCAACCCGGCGGCACTGGTCCTGGCCGGCGACCTGTGCGACTCCTCGAACCTCGGAGACCGGAGTAGACGCTGAAGATTTCTACCTTACCTTGTCTTTGGTGCTTCCCAGTTTCGTTCCCGATGGTCTCCGGCTGCGAGGGGAGAGGGCAAATACCTTCACCACCGTGCTCGAGGGTGCACCCGCTGCCTCTCAGCCGCGCCCGGGATCGGGGGCTAGGTCCTCGCCGCGATTTGGCTACCGGAACGAGGCTCACCTCCGAGGGACAACGGAAATCACCTCGGGAAATCTCAACTGGGGGAAGGATCCAAGGGTATCACCGCAGGAGAGTGGGGCTCGACTTCAGAGGTAGGTTTCTTCAAAATTGGGTTTTCTTCGATGAATTGGTTCTAACACTGCGAGAGTGTGCGGATAGTCCTTAACTGCTATGGAGACGGAAAATACTGAAGATCTGCACTTCCTGCAGGGGTAAATGTACTAGGGACTGACGTCAGATTGAAATCTGATCCGTCTCCAACTGCGATCAGGAGTACACTATACCCATTGGTCCTGAGTCCATCTGCTACACGCTAGGAAATTGTAAGTCACGTTAAGCAGTTCTGAATTGGCCTTGCCCAGAACTGGTTCTCTACATGCCTCTGTTCATTCTCTCTGTAGTTCTGAGTTCATGAAGAGTGAGATTCAAGCAAAATAATCCCAGTAACAGAGGGGAAACAGAGCAGTGACAAGGAATGGAGGGGAGAGGGAGAACAGGGGCACATGGGATGTAGGAGGAAAAGAAACAGAGGAGGGAGCAGGGTCTGGAGGAGGATAAGAGTCAGATGGGACAGAAGAGGGAGAGAGAAGGGCAGAGAGGACAGATAAGGGAGAGAGATAAAACAGAGGAGAGGAGAGGAGAGGGAAGAGACAGTGGTGGCACCAGGAACAGACAGAAGAGTGAAAGAGGAGGCAGATTCAGGGGCTGAGGGGTAAATATATGTAAATACTTGCAAAGGGGAGGAACCCAGTACACAAGTGTGTAATCCTGGTCTGTGGAAATGTTGGAAACTTTTGTCTAACCCCCGTCCAAAAAAACATAAATCTCAGCTGAGCCCTTCATCAGATGCTGACATGATTTATGACACATATTTGTATTATGTTTATATTTATAAAGCAAAGTTTCATATTTAAAAGTACCCATTGTTATAGGATTGTACTGAGATGGTGGTGCTGGGTTTCATAATGAAAGATGAATGTAATTATCTCAGGGGAGGTCTATGAACTTAAAGTTATTTTGGGAGAAAGGGGTACAAGACTGAATGTTCACTTAGGGCATTTAATACTCTTGTACCAGCTCTGCCCATAGCACAAAACCCTTAACACCACACTGGCACCAGCCTGCAAGGGTCAAAAGGTGGAAGTAGCCTCATGCTGCTCTTGTATGGTCCTGCAAGGGCTGGAAGAAGGTAGAGATGTGAGTGCATTGGTCAGCATGGCCAGAACGAGGAGGCAGCATGCAACTGCCCTCCCATCAGCCAACAAGGAGTAAAGCTGCAGCAGCATCAGATTAATAGGGCAGGAGAGATGGAGGAGACTGCTGGGTGAAAGTGGCCCTGGCTGAGTCTGATCTTAGTCTCTCCAATTCACTGCTAATGCCCTCTTAGCACTCACATTGAATGAAAGGAAATTTCCTGCTGGAGTCCATGGGGAGTTCTAGGCACAGGAAGCGTCTCGATGCATCAGACCGTGCACTCAGTATAATTCAAACAATTTCTGTATCATTCTGGCACATTTTCTTGGTCTTTGATTGGTATCATTTGTTAAATGTCATCACGAGTCACTTGTGTACATTTTCTGGCACTGTGAGAAGAGAGCGTTCCTAATGAAGCATTGTCTACATTTATTGCATGAGAATGGTCTCTCTTGGGGCAAGGTCTCCATATGACTTTGTTTGTGCAGACCTTGATCAGAATGAACCTCAATTGTATGCCAGGGATTATTGGGGATGATCTCATGTCTCCCCTGTGTAGATTTTCATGTGTCTTCTGTGAGAATGTTCTATTACACTCATTATATGAAAAAGGTCTCTCATCTGTTTAAACTTTCCTGTGCGAGATTAATGTAAACTTAGCAAGGAAGGTTTTCCTCCACTCAGGACTCCAGTGTGGACTTTTTGGTGTGGTGAGAGCTCAGACTCCCTAATGTACATGTTCCACATTCAGTACATGAGAATGGTCCCTCACCTGTGTGGATTCTCATGTGTCTGGTGAGGGCACTCTTCACAGGGAAGCTTTTATTACATTCACTGCATGAGAATGGTCGCTCCCCTGTGTGGATTCTCATGTGACTTATGAGGACACCCTTCACTGCGAAGCTTTTATTACATTCAGTACATGGGAATGGTCGATCACCTGTGTGAATTCTCGTGTGTCTAGTGAGGGCACTCTTCACAGTGAAGCTTTTATTACATTCAGTACATGAGAATGGTCGCTCCCCTGTGTGAATTCTCATGTGAATTGTGAGGGCACTCGTCACAGGGAAGCTTTTATTACATTCACTACATGAGAATGGACGCTCCCCTGTGTGAATTCTCATGTGTGTTGTGAGGGCACCCCTCACAGGGAAGCTTTTATTACATTCAGTACATAAGAATAGTCCCTCACCTGTGTGGATTCTCTTGTGACTTGTAAGGGCATTCTTCACCTTGAATCTTTTATTACATTCACCACATGAGAATGGTCGCTCCCCTGTGTGGATTCTCATGTGTTTTGTGAGGTCACCCTTCCCAGTGAATCTTTTATTACATTCACTACATGAGAATGGTCGCGCCCCTGTGTGGATTCTCATGTGTTTTGTGAGGTCACCCTTCTCAAGGAAGCTTTTATTACAATTACTACATGAGAACAGTCGCTCAGCTGTGTGGATTCTCATGTGTCTGGTGAGGGCACTCTTCACAGTGAAGCTTTTATTGCATTCAGTACATGAGAATGGTCGCTCCCCTGTGTGGATTCTCATGTGACTTGTGAGGGCACTTGTCACAAGGAAGCTTTTATTACATTCACTACATGAGAATGGTCGCTCCCCTATATGAATTCTCATGTGTGTTATGAGGGCACCCCTCACAGGGAAGCGTTTATTACATTCAGTACATAAGAATAGTCCCTCACCTGTGTGGATTCTCATGTGACTTATAAGGGCACTCTTCACCATGAATCTTTTATTACATTCACTACAGGAGAATGGTCGCTCCCCTGTGTGGATTCTCATGTGTTTTGTAAGGTCACCCTTCTCAGTGAATCTTTTATTACATTCACTACATGAGCATGGTCGCTCAACGGTGTGGATTCTCATGTGTTTTATGAGGTCACCCTTCTCAATGAAGCTTTTATTACATTCAGTACACATGTATGGTTTTGCACCTGTGTGGATTTTCTGGTGTGCAGAGAGGCGTGTTTTGCCAATGAAATGTTTTCCACATTCTGTACAGGAGAATCGTTTCTCTCCTCTGTGGATGTGCTGGTGAGGCATTAGTGTATCTGTACAAGGGAAGCTCTTCCCATACTCAGTGTAGGTAAATGGTTTGGTTCCAGTGTGGATTTGCTGGTGTTGTGGGATGTTGTTCTTCCTAATAAAACATTTTCCACCTTTAGTGCAAGAAAATAGTCTCTCTGCGGTGTGGATTTCTTGGTGCGAGATTAGTACATTCGGACTACTGCTGCTTTTCCCATACTTACTATCTATAAATGATCTCTCTCCAGTGTAGAGGTTGTGATATAATTTTAGCTTATACTTACTAATTAAACTTTTCCTCCAACCACTGCAGGGGAAAAGGGTCTCTGTTTTACGGAAGTATAGGTGCACTTTCAGATTTTTCTTCTGACTGAAGCTTTTCCCACATTTAATGCATAGAAATAGTGTTTGGAGTGGGTGGGATGTCTGGTGCAATATTAAATGCGATTCCTTACCAAAGCTTTTACCACAGGAGTCACACAGACTCGATTTCTTCCCTTTCCCCTCCAGCTCGTGAAGGTCAGAGGTCTTTTGATCACTGTTATTGCTCTGGAAGGGGTTCTCTGTGCTCACGTGTCTCTGGTGCTCAGGGATGACTTTGACCTCCATCTCACATGCAGTGACTCCATCCTGTGAGCCTCCTGCAGGGTCTCTCTGCTTCTTCTCTGACTCCTGCTGACTATTCCTTGTGTTTCTCCTCTCAGTCCCCTCTGAAACATGCTCAAAGCCATTTCCTGATTCTCTTGGGATCAGTCCTTCTTCCATAGGATGTTCTTCTCGATTCTCCTCCTTCATGTGCTGTGTGACCTCATCAGTTGCTGTTGATAGAAGAAGACATTCATCATGCATTAGTGACCATGCAAGTGGATCTGGGTTTCCGATCCTATAATCACTGCTCTGGCAGTGTCGCACAGTGATAGAGCTGTGCATTTCTGACCAACCACTGGTGACCATGAAAATCATCTAACAATGGTGTTTGCACCAAAAGCCTTATGAGATGAGCTCCTAAATATGTATAACCTAGAGGAGAGGAGAAAGGGGGAGATATGATAGAAACTTACATAACTGAAAGGTAATAATGCTCAAGAAGTAAACTTCTTTTCAATGGAAAATAATTTGTAGAGCAAAGATCATGATATAAAGAACCAAGGGGGGAGACTAGGAATAATATCAAGAGATATTTTTTGTTCACAGAAAGTGTGGTGGATGCCTGGAATTACCTCACGGAAATGTTGGAAATGAAAACTGTAACAGAATATAAAAAATAACAGCGGGATAAACAGAAGCGAGAGAAGATGGAGAGAATGAGAGATAAGAGGTCAGGAACGTAGGTGAGCTTGCTAGAAACAGAGCGGATACTCCATAGATAAAACCTGAGGGGGAGAGAAGAGGGAGGAGAGTGGGGTAGGATAAGCTTGGAAGGGAAGGATGAATTACCATGCAGGGACAGGACTGAGATTGATATCCAGAGAAGGGCAGGTGTGATGACAGTAAAGACAGTGAGATTCTCTTAGGGTGAGAGGTGATGGCTTAATGAGGAAGAAAACTTTGTAAAGCAATGGACAAGGCAGAAGACAGAATAGCCGAGGAGCTGGAGAATATGAAAGGCTGACAGGCACCTGATGTTCCCAATGGACAGAAGTGGGGAACGAGATTGTGTAGGGTTAGCGTCAGAAAGAGGAAGAAGAATGGATCCGTAGATAGGGGAGAAGGGAAAAATGGCCACGAGACAGCAAGAAGTATGCAGACACGCTGAAACCTCCCTATTATATTAGCGCAAGGCTAAGTATGTCACGGGGTAATGACAGTCATGAAGCAAGCTCAGACCTCATATCCTGCTGTTCGTATTCAGCTGATTATAAAAGAAGAATGCACGTGACCGTAAGTGCACGTGGGGGCGAGTGAGCAAAGATACGCTGGAGTTTTAAATCACGTGCACAAGTACGTATGATGTAAAATAGGCCTAGCATGTGTACTCGAGCAGATGTAAAGCACATTTCTTCCTTAAGAATTTGTCGGCTTTAACGCTTACAGGGAAGAGGATTTTAAAACATGCTCAGGTTAAAGCCATTCCCAGTTTTACCCATTAGCCCAACAGTTTGCCCAGTCTATCTCAGGGGCATCCAGACTCTTCCAGTTCTTTATCCTGCACTCCCCCCAGTTGAGCAAGACCCCTCACCCTATCGTGTTAGTCCTAAAAAGTGATTGCTGCAGACTTACATCCATCAGGAGCAGTAGGAAATAGACACAGCTAACAGTGCGCCACGAGCAGTGGCTGCCCGATTTACACACTTGCTGGACCCGCCCCCTTTTTTTTTAAGCAGGAGCAAGTAATTAGTAGCTTTTGTAATTCATGTCACTCACGTGCGGCCATGTATTCATCTTTTAGTATGAGTAACGCTTTTATAATTTGGCTCATTCAGTTCTGTATCCTGGTCCTGTATACTGGTCCTGAGGGCTCAGTCAAGTTCCTTGAGAAACTTTGTGGATGCTCCCCAGCAAGTGCCTCATGTAAGACATCTGAGATAAATTCCTAGACTGCCTCACAGGGGCCGTACACGTGAAAAGAGACAAACACTCAATCTCAGGTGCCAGCTCAGAGACAGAGCAATGCTGGAGCTGGAGTAAGGAGAAAAGTCACAAATGACCTTCAGTTAATCAGCCCACGAGTCCACTAAACATGCAGATAATGCAATTTTTACCTAGGAAGATGAGGGTCTCATAATTCTCGTTCATCACCTCCCTGTAAAGCTCCTTCTGCCCTTCATCTAAATACTCCCACTCCTCCTGGGAGAAATAGACAGCGATATCCTCAAATGTCATCTGCACCTGAAACACAACCAGAAACATTCAGAGACACGTGGAGGGGCTCAGCGTGCATTACATCTCAGCTGGATTTATTCTCCTAACATTTTATCATGGAACAGAGGACACAAGGACCTCTCTTCCCCAGGAAATGCCAGATTTGTTCCATGTTGACCCTAGAATCAGTTTCCTCCATAGACCCCAGGGTTTTCAAATCAAACTGGAAAATAGTCGGATACCGGAGACAGAGAATATGAAATGTCATAAAAGGAAGCTATAAGAGCATTATCCAGAACATCAGGAACATCTGGTTCTATTCCATCAGGGGGACTCACTGTGCTAAATCCTAACAGGACAGGAAGAGTTTGGTGTCCTGGGCAGTGACATATCTCCCATTGTGATGTACGAATTCTGTATTCAGGGTGTCGCAAACCATGGGCCCATAGGGATCGTGCCCCAAATTTCAAACAACTGTTTGGTTTCCTTCTCTGCAGGGAAAAGGAAAGGAGAAATTAATACTTACCTGATAAATTCCTCTCTTCTGCATTCAGGCAGGTCAATCCACACAAATGGGTTATGCACCTCTACCAGCAGGTGGAGACAGAGTAAAAGCTGATGTGAAGGACATATAATGCCTGTCCCAACATCAGCCCGCAAGTATTCTCTGGAAAAGCCAAACTGTGGACAAACTGCTCATACTTCCAACCAATTGAGAACTCTGAGCTCAGTTAAAAGAGCTAACATTTACTAAGCTAAGGAGCTGGTCATGACACTTACCAATCCTGAAATGAGTAACAGATATAATACTCAGCGTCATCCGTACCTAGAAGACAAACTGAAAGCAAGATGGCAGCTGAGGGTGGATTGTGGATCAGCTTGCCTTCCTTAGAGGAAAGGAAATTTTTTTATATTAATTTAATTTTATCATATAAGTAGGAATTTCTCCTTCCTGTTCATTCAGGCAGGCCAATCCACACCAGTGGGATGTACCAAAGCTACCCAGGGACCCAGCAACATTGCACATGCTAAGGTCGGCGTCTTTCTGAGCCCAAACGATCAAGCAGAATGCCTGGAAGGGTGCGTAAGGACGACCGCTGATGACTTCCATAATCCACTAACGGACTATAGTTTCCCGCGCCACTGGCTCACCCTGTATACCTCCGCCATGGAGCACAGCTGACCAGACTTACTGAGAGGATTAATAACCTCCAAGTACTGCATCAGATGCCACTTGAAAGCCAAAGCATGCAAGAGACGATATTCACTCTCCTCTGTATTTCTCTCCAGTGTGGCAGGGAAGTAAACAAAGTCAAATGAGATTCTGAATCCACTTTAGGCCAAAAGAAGGCAGAGTCCGAAGCTGTACTGCCCCCAGAGTCACAGGCAGGAACGGCTCACGGCAAGAAAAAGCCTGCAACTCAGAAATTCGATGTCCTGAGCAGATTACCTTGAAGACAGTTTTTTCTAGGGTTAAGAACCTTCAAGAAGAAGCTATGTTGCAGTTGAAAAGGTAGCACTCCAAAGGAATGCACAATCAGATTAAGTTACCATAAGGACACTGGTAGCCACAAGGGAGGATGAAGATGCTTAACTTATTTTATTTATTTATTTATAATCTTTTATATACCGACGAACGTTGGGAACATCTCATCGGTTCACAGTAAACAGAATGCAGCTAACAAGCTTTACAGAGAACAATGAACAATCATTAATAGGAAAACTAGCTTTACAGAGAACAATCAATAATAGGAACTTTGTTTTACAGAGAACTATAAACAGTCAATAAAAGGGGGAACAAAAGAGATAGAGAAGAGAGGGGCTGGGAGCTTTACAGAGAACAATCAATAATAGGTGTTGCGGTCTGCACCGCTTCCCCTCTCTTCCCCGTGACCAGTGCCTACCTCCGCGTCTGGGGACGCCGCACTCCGCGGTCTCCAGGACCCAAGGACGCGCTCAGTTCCATGTGGCATCCGCCATTTGCCTGTCTCTCTCACCTCGGCCTCGCTCACGCGCGCGAGTACAGCCACTTTGAGCGCCCAGAACCCGGAAGTCAAGCCCCACCTGCGCTGATGATGTCACGCTCCGAGACAGATATAACCGGCATCCGGACGTTCCCTCATTGCCTTGCAACGAGGTTCACTACAGTCTTGTAGTTCTGAGTTGCACTTCGTCTTGCTGTGTTCCTGCCGCTGATCTTGGCGTTCCTGACTCCGCTCTGCCTGCCGCCTGCCTCGACCCCCGTTCGTCCCTGACTACGCTCTGCCTGCCGCCTGCCTCGACCCCGGTTCGTCCCTGACTACGCTCTGCCTGCCGCCTGCCTCGACCCCGGTTTGTCCCTGACTATGCTCTGCCTGCTGCCTGCCTCGACCCCGGTTCGTCCCTGACTACGCTCTGCCTGCTGCCTGCCTCGACCCCGGTTCGTCCCTGACCACGCTCTGTTGCCGCCTGCCTTTGATCCCGGCTCATCTCTGTTCCTGCTTCAGCCTTCAGCCTTGCCTTCACCTGCTGGCTGCGGACCCCGCTCCAGGTTTCTACTTGCTCCTACTCACGCCTGCTCATTTAGAGACTCTATTATCTTTGGACTTCCTGGTTCTCTATTGCTGGACTCTCCCTCTAGTACCCAAGTCCCAAGGTGCCAGAACCCTACGGGCCCCTCCTGGGGGGTTCTGGGTACCCGGGTGAAGATCTTGTGCTAGACTCAATTACCATTGGACTTCCTGGTTCTCTGTTACTGGACTCTCTCTCTGGTACCTAAGTCCCAAGGAGCCAGGACCCTACGGGCTCCTCCTGGGGGGTTCCTGGTTCCCGGGCAATCACCTGGTGAACACTTTGAGCCTTGGCTCCGCCTCCCGGCCTACCCCGCCTCTCGTGGTAGGTCGGCCCAAGGGTCCACTATTCCACAGCAGTACCCAACTGCAACAAATAGGAACTTTGTTTTACAGAGAACTATAAACAATCAATAAAAGGGGGACCAAAAGAGGCAGAGAAGAGAGGGGCTGGTCAGCGGGAGTCAGGGAGGGATGGAAGGGATCAAAACAGAGAGTAAAGAAAAAGGGATTAGTGGGCACCCTGCGTTGGAGTGTTTGAGTCCTGCATCGCTGTATTTGGCTAAGTCCTCGCACATAGCCCAGGCGATATGGTCCTATGTATTATTTTCCAAGGGATACCTGCTGAGCGGCTTTAATTGTCGGGATAGTATCCGTTCCTGGTCTTGGGTCTACTAAGGGCCATCTTGCTGAACACTTTCACGGCACCTGGACTTTAGGACACGCAAAAGGATTCATAGGATGGACTGTATTATTGAATAACTATGCATGTTGTGTATTGTCTGAGGAGAAGGGGGGAGACATGTATGCATATACAATATTTCTGTATAAAGTGAACAAGTATGATCAGGCTATTATTACTGCGGTATCTGCTTCATAGTTTTGTACTGATGTTTACTGTTTCTTGTTAATGTCGGATGTTGTGTTCACTGAAAACTAATAAAGTTTAAATGAGAAAAAAAAAAAAAGAAAAAGGGATTAGGAAATACAGGAATTCAAGTGCATTAAAAATATAAGGCAGGAGAACATAGAATTAAGAGGGGAAAACGGCACTTATGAGTAGGCTTGGGTGAAGAGGGCAGTTTTCAGGTTCTGCTTAAATTTCTTGTGACATGGTTCCTGACGCAGGAAGGCGGGAAGTTTGTTCCACAAGACGGGTCCTGCCACAGATAGTGCCCGGACTCTGGTGGAGCAGAGTTTATACTGCCTAGGGGAAGGGATGGGAAGTGTTGCAGCCTAATGGGTCTGTTTGAACTGTGAAAGGTAAGGTGCTCAGGGAACCAGTGCATGTTTTGGATATGGAGTGCTTTGTGGATAAGTGTGAGGGTTTTGTATGTTATTCTTTCTGCAACAGGTAGCCAGTAAAGGTGTTTTAACACTGGGGTGATGTGATCGTTTTGTGTGTGTTGGTGAGGATGCATGCAGCAGCATTTTGGAGTAGTTGAAGTGGTTGGATAGAGCTTTTGGGTAGACCTAGGAGCAGTGCGTTGCAATAATCAATTTTGGAAAGAATGAATGCTTGTAGGATAGTGCGAAAATCGCTGAGGTGTAGTAAGGGTTTGATTTTCTTGAGGGTATGCAGTTTGAAATAACATGCTTTGAGGGTGTTGTTCGTGAAGGAAGTTCGCCTTCAGCTCCAGTCCTCCCTGTCTGAGGGGGATGGATCATCATTGGCAAAATCAGGAGGAGGCAAATCAGCTCAAGCATCCAGGCAGTGCAGGCACAGATTCGCAGAAATCCCTAGCTGTAATGCCCTTACATGGGAAGCAGCACAGATCGCCAAGCGCTTAGACGTCTTTGTCAGTGGCACCGCCCAAATAAAATACTCACCCTAGAATATGCGCACTGAAGTATGCGCTCAAGCAAACGCTCCGTATGCAATCAAGTACATGCCCAAGCAGGCGTTTGGTACGCCATCAAGTCAGCGCTCCGTACACACTCAAGCAGGCTCAGTACTCAGCTCAAGTACGAAAAGACAGGCTGTGGCCTTGTGTGCACGAGTAGGCTCGCATGTGCCCGTCAATGTTACTACATCATCACGCGGCGAGAATGCACATACTCAAGTATAAAAACACTGCCATAGCCTACCACATGGCTCATAGTGTCGAAACCTGTGAGTGGGACCTGGGCAAAGGCTGCTCATCCCATCAAGCCTGCGCCACCTCCGCACCTAACTAAACTCTCCAGGGAAGTGAAAGAGAAGAAAGGAAATGACGCCAACCACGCACTTCAAGGGAAGACCTGGTAAGGAAGACAGAAATATAACCTCCCTACCTGCTTTCCACTCTTTTTTTTTTGTTTTTACCAGAACTCAGCCCTCCCTAGCTGAGAGAACGACTGGGTCTCCAGATATGAGGAGAGAGGGCAAAGACCTTCACCGCTGAGTCTCCCACATCCTTCAACTGCTTTGCCTTTTATGTTTTTAGTCCACACCTGACAAAGCTGCAGGACTAAAGGCCCTCAACTGAGGGAGGAACCCATCATTATCACCTCATGAGAATAAGCGGTGCTGTCAAAGTTATTGTCTTCTTAAATTTTCCTTCTTTACTGCAAGCAATCCCAGTAGGGAAATGTATGCCCACGATCTGCTGGAGACAGAGAATACTGGAGAGCTGATGTCGGGGCAGGGCTATGTGTCCGCAATGTCAGCTTTACTCCATCTTCATCTGCTGATAGAGGTGCACTACCCACTTGTGTGGATTGGCCTGAGTGCAGAAGGAGGAGGGGCTGAAAGGGAGCAGAGTAGGTGTTTTCTTTTCTGCAGACTGGATACAAACTCAACTTCTTCCCCTCTTATCCCTACAGAAGCAAGAGAGGGTGAAATTGAGCAGACACTGTAGGCAGCACAGGTGCAGAGCAATGTGACTTCTGTTCTGCTGTGCCCTGTGCTTTAGTCTCACTCCCTCCCACCCTGTCCCCTTATTCAACAGGAAGGAGAAGCTGGGATCTCAGGACTCAGGATTCAGCCGAGGGCAGAGTGGGGAAGAGGAAGGAGGCATCCTAGAGCATAATCAGGGAGCTGTTAAAAGATTGATGGGGAGGGAAAGGAAGAAAATACTGAAAGGGATGAGGTGAAAAAAGGGGTGAATACTGATGATACAAGAGGAGGACATGGGAGAAAATAAATATTTTTGGAGATGAGGGGGGTTGAATCCTGGGGGGAAGTTTGAGAAGTTGAGGTGAATCCAGTACTCTCCCCTTTCCCTCTGAAATCAGCAATGCACATTTGGATGTTGTGATGAGAGCCAGGGTATGGGGATGCATGAGAGCCTTGTGGGAGGGGTAGATGTGTGTGGGAAGAAGAGGGGCAGAGTGTGGCCCCAGTATACGGTGTATGCAAAAGTTCTGGTGGTAACAGAGGTGTATCCTAGGGAAGGTCTTGATGGGCCATGGCCAACCCACTTTTCCATCAGATCCATCCAATTTTTTTTTGCATTTGCAAGTTCCCATAGGGCCTAAAGGAAACAGCCAGCAGGTACTCACTGTTCTGTTGTGTTAGGGTTTTGACAAAGTCGTGGGCCCCTGGTTGCTACAAGAGGTGACTCCTCCCACAGCACGGAACCCTGTAAGGACTTGTAGCAAGAGGCTGACTCTACAGTAACAGACACAGAAGATTGAAGTCTTTATTATACAGTAATAGAGCAATGCCTGAGGAGCAGGCAGCCCTCTTCATTCGGAAGAGTCGGGTCTCAGATGGTGGAGCACAATCTGGGCAATTGAAGTGTGATAAGTGCAGTAGTAGTCTCACCAGATGCTGTAGAGTGGGGAGGGGTCCATGGAGTGGGATAGGCTGAGAACCCAGTCACAGATGGAGTTGCCAGCGATGGTAGATCTGGTAGTGTTCTGCGAAGCGGAGTATATCGAGAATCTACTTGCGGTGGAATAAGACAGGAACAGACTGATGTGCAGGAGTACTCACACAGAGGCTGGTCTCCGAGGAGCGGAGGTAGAGACAAGGTGAGGCCCAGGGCACCGGCGCCTAATGTCTGTGCTGGAACGGAGTAACCCCGGAGGGTAGGCAGGAGCGAGACAAGGGCCCCGAGGAGCAGGTACCTCGAGCGTCCTTGCTGGAACAGAGTAAGCCCGGAAGATAGGTAGGAGCGAGAACTCAGAGCGGAGAGCATATGGTCACAAGGCGAAATCAGCAGGAAGGGAATCCTTGCTAACTCATAGCTGGAATGGAGAACGGAGGCTAAATACCCGAAGGTAGTGGTGTCATGCGGTGGTGACGCCCCCCGAGGTTCCCGCCGTGACATATTCAAAAGGAAGGCCAACATGCGCACGCCCTAGGTGACCTCAGAGGGAAAATGGCGAACGCAATCGCCCATGCCGGTCCGGGGACTCCGGAGAGATTGGCGAGGAGAGGCGGAGACAGCCATCTTGCCCAATGGAGCGGAGGAAGAGAAAAGAGAGGTGAGACAGAGTGCGCAGCCCTCACAATGTAGGAAAACTTCTTCCAGCAGTGGTGGAAGCTGTGGAAAGAATTTGCAAGGTAATTTGCAAGAAGGAGGCTGAGTGATGGCAGGAAGATCACCAGCGCAGTGCCAGCAGCCTAAGCCTGGGTTAGAGGCATTGGGGAGAAATGATCAGCATCAAGCCTGGTGGAGGATGGAGTCTGACAGAGAGGCTGCTGGAGCTGGGTGATAGGGGTAGTAGGAGGGTAGAATGTGAGGTAGCTGGGGAAGGGCTTGGGGACAGGCTGGGTTGTAAAGAACGTCAGCTTAAAACATGCATCTGTACGATGATGGCACTGTGAGGAGTGTGTCTGACCAGAAAACCAACATGGAGAAAGGAAAATGCCCCAGAATTCTCTACTTAGCCTGCGCCTTGGCTGTATGAACTCTAAGTGACTTACTGAGCCTGACTTGCAAAAAAAATTCCAGGGACACCTGGACAGCAGTTGAAGCTGGCTCCACCTATGACAATGGAGGGAACTTCAGGCTATCCTATCACAATACAAGGCACTATTCTCAGGAGTATCTGTAAACACAACCTCAGATGTGTTAATTACCCTGACCAGCAAGATTCTAACAGAACAAAAGACTATCCAAAGAGTGATGGTAAATGGGCCCCACCTGGGAGAAATACTCAGGGGTAGCTAGGGATGATCTTATCATGCTGTTGACAACCAATGTAAATTATTTTCTTTTTTTGAAATTTAAGTTTTATTAGAGAAATAAAATGCAACATATACAATGCAACAAAAAACAGTGTTTAGCTGTTAAGATACAAAGAAATGCAATCAGTGAAATAAATAGGCTGAAAAACATCCAATCAATCTCTGTGTTTCTCATTTAACTCCTCCCCCCCCCCCCAACCCACCCACCTTGTTCCCATGGGATCTTACATATAAAAAGAAGAAGGCTACCAGAAATGAGATCATTCCGGGTTCTATAAAGAAAAGTGTTTTAAAATAACAATGAAAGCGTGCAGAAACAGTTCAGGCAATCAGCTGCTGCTGCCTCCAAAGTAGATATGGATTTCAGATACGGTGGAATACCTCCAGTTGTTTCCTTCTATGAGCTGTTATTTTACTGAGAATGAAAAGCTTAGAAACACGAGATTGAATCTTTACCAACGTGGGCACAGCCTTATCTTTCCAGTGGAGATCAATCTCACAGCAAGCTGAAGTGACCACAAGTTTAATAAATCGCTGAAGCGGTCTATCCCCCTGAGCATAAGCAGAATTCAGTAATGCTATGGATGGTGTAAGTACTATAGGCGTGTGTAAAATATCTGTTAGCCAGCTATCCAGGCTCCTCCACAGCTGCGAGATAGTGGCACACTCCCACCAGAGGTGGAAGAAGGTTCCCTCTCCCCCACAACCTTTCCAACATCTGTCCGAGACTGCTGGGTATATTCTATGTAGCTTAGTAGGGGTGAAATATCATCTATATAATAGTTGAAAACTATTTTCTATTAGCATGGCTGATGTCAAACCTTTCCTCCCAGTAACAAAAAGCTCAGCCCAAAAGGACAGGGTCCAGAAGAGAGTCCCGTGAACTGTGACGCTTGACTACAAGGCCCAGAGAGCGTACAGACCCAGAGCGTGGTCTCTTGGATGACCCAGAGGACCTCTCCCTGTTTCTCTGAGCACCTGCCTTCCAAGCCAGGAAGGCATCGTGCATCAGCAAAATAAACTCTGGGGAAAAGCCTCCCGGACCCCCCCCAAGACCCGCTCAGGGCTACAGGATGGAGACTCCTCCCCCTCCTCCCGATCTTCACTGCATCCCCACACTGCAAGGGAAGGAGGAGTAAGGGATTTAGCGTCGCAGCAATCTCCCGCGGAAGCAGGAGGGGAACACTCCCCCTTGACCCCTGCCGGGGACCTCCCCCACCCCAACTGGGAGGTCCTCCTGAGCTAGGGCCCCTTGGAGGAAAGCCCCTCCCCTCCCAAGGCACAACCTGTGCACAGGGAAGGGGAACTCAGGCAGGTGGACCAGGTCCCACAGGCCTTACAGGCTGCTGCCCACAGTTTCTCTGCCATCCCGGAAAAAATTCAATCTTCCCACTAAGCAGGCGTGCTGCTGTGTGAAGTGGGCTTCACCACATGGAGGCCAAGCCACCCGGAAGCACAGCCGCGGGGTAACTCTCGGAGCAAGGGAGAAAGGCCAGGACGGGCAGGAAGGGCGCGCGAAACGCGGGTCTACAGAAAAAGCCAAGGCGTGCTGAATTCACGAGTCCCCCGTCGGGAGAAGGCTCCTACACCTGCCCACACAGTTCCCACTCCCTTACCGGACCCAACAGCTGAGGAGGCCGGCCGCCCCCGGTACAGTCCCCCAGGCCGATTATCCTGGGCCGGAGCTCTACGAAGCCTCCACAGAAGCAAATGGAGAAATTACTTACCTGATAATTTGGTTTTCCTTAGTGTAGACAGATGGACGCAGGACCAATGGGTATAGTGTACTCCTGATAGCAGTTGGAGACGGATCAGATTTCAATCTGACGTCAGCCCCTAGTACATATACCCCTGCAGGAAGTGCAGATCCTCAGTATTCTCCTCGAAAAGCATTGTGGATATATGTGTGACTGACTGATTTGATCAACTTGAATAACTTCATAACTTGGTTAAACTTTATAACTTGATTAACTTGAACTGGTTGATTGACTATAGCTAGAGACCGCCAGTGTACTGAACCGGAAAGCGTCGACACCCGGTAGGGTGGGTGCCCTAAGTGAATGAAAAGCATGGCTTACCCTTTAATCACTTGAAATCCCATGCGTAACAGCAGCCAAGGGTGGGATGCGGAGTCCATCTGTTTACACTAAGGAAAACGAAATTATCAGGTAAGTAACTTCTCCATTTCCTAGCGTGTAGCAGATGGACTCAGGACCAATGGGATGTATAAAAGCTACTCTCGAACCGGGTGGGAGGCTGCCCGTGACCCACTTAGAATTGCTCTTGCAAATGCCATGTTCTCCCGAGCCTGAACATCCAGACGGTAGAATCTGGAGAAGGTATGGATGGAGGACCATGACACCGCCCTGCAGATCTTGGCGGGTGACAGCATTCTAGTTTCTGCCCAGGATACTGCCTGGGCTCTGGTAGAACGGGCCTGGACCTGTAAAGGCAGTGTCTTGCCTGCTTCAACGTAGGCCGCCTTGATGACTTCCTTGATCCAGCGGGCTATGGTTGCCTGTGAGGCCGCTTCCCCTTGTCTTTCCCGCTGTGGAGGATGAAAAGGTGGTCCGTTTTTCGTACGGGTTCCGACATTTCCAGGTATCTGGATAGGAGTCTGCCGATGTTGAGGTGGCATAGACTACGGGCTTCTTCCGAATTCTTTGACTCATCCGGCGATGGTAATGAGATGGTTTGGTTAAGATGGAAGTGTGAGACCACTTTGGGAAGGAACGAAGGGACCGTGAGTAGCTGGATGGTTCCCGGGGTGAACCTGCGGAACGGCTCCCGGCAGGACAGTGCTTGTAGTTCTGAAACGCGGTGGGCTGAACAAACTGCCAGCAGGAATGCTGTCTTTAAAGTTAACAGGTGGAGGGACAGACCTCGGAGGGGTCTGAAGAAGGTTCCTGCTACAAAATACAGGACCAGGTTGAGATTCCAAAGAGGTACCGGCCACTTTAGTGGTGGGCGGATGTGTTTGACTCCTTTCAGGGAGCATGA
Source organism: Rhinatrema bivittatum (assembly GCF_901001135.1). Lineage (NCBI taxonomy): Eukaryota > Metazoa > Chordata > Amphibia > Gymnophiona > Rhinatrematidae > Rhinatrema > Rhinatrema bivittatum. The sequence goes on along the minus strand of NC_042616.1, from coordinate 30,563,358 downwards.
CACCTCCGGGTGAGAGGCTATGCTGTTGCCCTTGCTCTTGGAGCCGTAACATGACAATGCAGCCATCTGCCCCTTGATGGAGTTGAGGGACAGCCCCTTCTGTAGCCCGTTCTGCAGGAATTCCAGGATCACGGGGACTTTAATTGAGCGTGGAATGATGTTTGTGGTCTTCGCACCAGGCTTCGAATACTTTCCAAATCCTTATGTACGTTAAAGATGTGGAGAACTTGCGTGCTCGGAGTAGGGTGTCGATTACAGCCCCCGAGTAACCGCTCTCTCAGGCGAGTCATCTCAATGGTCAGGCCGTAAGAGAGAATTGAGCTGGGTCCTCATGGAGGATCGGTCTTTGTTGGAGCAGGTCTCTGTGTGGAGGCAGTGGCAGGGGGTTCCCTGCCAGCAGTCTTCTCATGTCTGCATACCACGGTCTTCTTGGCCAGTCTGGGGCCACCAGAAGTACTAGTCCCCTGTGTTGCTGTATCTTGTGAATGACTGCGCCCAATAGAGGCCACGGTGGGAATGCATATAATAGGGTCCCCCGTGGTCAGGTCTGTACCAGGGCATTGATCCCCTGGAACTGAGGTTCCCGCCTGCGGCTGAAGTATCTGGGTACTTGGGCATTGGACCGGTTTGCCAGAAAGTCCATGTCCGGTGTCCCCCACCGGTTCACTATCATTTGGAACGCTGCGGACGACAGCTTCCATTCTCCTGGGTCTAGACTTTCTCTGCTGAGGTAGTCCGCCGTGATGTTGTCTCTCCCGGTGATATGGACAGCTGAGATCTTCTGGAGGTTTACTTCTGCCCATGCCATTAGGGGGCCTATTTCCAGAGACACCTGCTAGCTTCTGGTTCCCCCCTGCCGGTTAATGTAGGCCACTGTTGTGGCATTGTCTGACATTACTCTAACTGCTTTGTCTCTGAGTCTGTGCTCGAATCGTAGGCAGGCTAGTCTGACCGCCCTCGCTTCTAGGCGGTTGATGTTCCATCCCGACTCTTCTGTGTTCCACTGCCCTTGAGCGGTAAACTCCTCGCAGTGTGCTCCCCATTCTCATAGGCTGGCGTCTGTGTTGAGCAGGGTCCAGGTTGGGGAAGATAGTCTTGTTCCCTGGCTCAGGTGGCTGACCTGTAGCCACCAACGTAGCTGGGTCCGGACTCTGCCCGGGAGTGATAGACAAACAGCATAGTTCTGAGACAGTGGATTCCACCATGATAGAAGTGAACGCTGCAGATGTCTCATGTAAGCTCGTGCCCATGGCACTACTTCCAGTGTGGATGCCATCAGACCAAGGACTTGCAGGTAATCCCATGCTGTGGGACGAGGTTCGCTCAGTAGGATTTGTAGCCGGTTCCATAGTTTTGATCTCCTTGTGGGAGTCAGGCTGACCTTGTCTTCTTTGGTGTCGAATCGGACTCCTAGGTACACTAGAGACTGTGAGGGCTGCAGACATCTTTTGTTTGTGTTAACCACCCATCCTAGGTTCTCCAGTAGAGTTTTGGCTCTGTTGGTTGCTTGGTGGCTTTCCTCTAGGGATTTCACCCTGATCAGCCAATCGTCTAAGTAAGGATGTACAAGGATTCCTTCCTTCCTCAGTGTTGCCGCCACCACCACTATGATCTTGGTGAACACCCGAGGTGCTGTAGCTAACCCAAAGGGTAGTGCCCGGAACTGGTAGTGGTGGTCCAGGATTTTGAAGCGTAGATAGCGCTGGTGTTCCTGGTGAATTGGGACGTGTAGGTAGGCCTCCGAAAGATCCAGGGATGTGAGAAACTCTCCCGGTTATATCGCCCTTATGACGGAGCGTAGGGTTTCCATGTGGAAGTGGGGAATCCTCAGGTGGCGGTTGACAGACTTGAGGTCCAGTATGGGCCTGAATGTCCCCTCTTTCTTGGGGATGATAAAATAAATGGAATAATGCCCAGTATTTATCTCTTGTGGAGGCACTGGGGTTATGGCCTCGAGGGCCAGTAGTCTGGTCAGTGTAGCTTCCACTGCTGCCCTCTTGGAGAGGTCGTGGCAGGGGGATTCCACGAACTTGTCTGGAGGGGTTCGCAGGAATTCCAGGTAGTATCCTTCTCGAATGATGATTAGGATCCACTTGTCCGACGTTATCTCGACCCATCTGTGGTAGAATAGGGCTAGTCTGACCCCATGGCTTCTTCCCTTGGACGGGTCTGCTGAATCTCATTGTGGGGTGCGGCTGGGGCCTGGACCCGAGCTGGTTCCCCTCTTGTTGAGCTTGTTCCGAAAGGACTGGTTCCTGCCTGTAGGGCGGAGTGCTTGGTAGTTGCTTCTGTATGGATTGAAGCGCTGTGAACATCTGCCCCTGGAGGACTTGGGGAAGGGTTGCTGGTTTCTCTTATTCCTGTCCTCCAGTAGGCGTGGCAATGGGGACTCACCCCATTTGTTGGCCAGTTTCTCTAGTTCGCTGCCAAACAAAAGGGATCCTTTGAAGGGCATCCTTGTGAGACGCGTTTTGGAAGATGTGTTGGCAGACCAGTTTCGGAGCCAGAGTTGTCTCCTGGCAGCCATAGCTGATGACACTCCTCTGGCCGCCGTGCGCACCCGATCGGAAGCAGTGTCCGCAAGGAATGATACTGCTGGTTCCATGGCCTCCCCAGGGGTGTTGCTCCTGGTCTGGGATAAGCAGGCACGTGTCACTACGGTGCAGCAGGCCGCTATTTGTAGGGACATAGCAACGACGTCAAAAGACTGTTTAAGGATGGATTCCAGACGTCTGTCTTGCGCATCTTTGAGTACTGCACCTCCCTCCACTGGGATAGTAGTGCGCTTCGAAACCTCGCAGACCACAGTCTCCACTTTTGGGCATGTCAGAAGGTCTTTGGCCGCCGGGTCCAGGGGGTACATGGCTGCCATAGCTCGTCCCCCTTTGAATGTGGACTCTGGAGCACTCCTTTCCAGGTCAATTAGCTGCTGGACGGCATGTAACAGAGGGAAATGGCGGGAGGTCTGGCGGAGGCCCTCTAGCAAGGGATTCGGCTTAGGCTCCCCTGAGGCACTTGCGCCCGGGATAGCGAGCTCCTTCAGGCTGTGGTTGACCAGGTCAGGGAGCTCGTCCTTGGTGAAAAAGCGTCTCATGGTTCGGTGAGGCTCTGTCCCCGGTGGGGGGATCAACCTGGCGGCACTGGTCCCGGCCGGCGACCAGTGCAACTCCTCGAACCTCGGAGACCAGAGTCTATGCTGAAGATTTCTACCTTACCTTGTCTTCGGCGCTTCCCTGTTTCGTTCCGGGCGGTCTCCGGCTGCGGGGGGAGAGGGCAAATTCCTTCACCACCGTGCTTGAGGGTGCACCCGCTGCCTCTCAGCCATGCCCGGGATCGAACCGAGGCTTACCTCAGAGGGACCACGGAAATCACCTCGGGAATTCTCAACTGGGGAAGGGACCCGAGGGTATCACCGCAGGAGAGCGGGGCTCGTCTTCAGAGGTAGGTTTTCTTCCGAATTTGGGTTTTCTGCGTTGAATTTGTTCTAACGTTGTGAGAGCGTGCAGATAAATCCTAACTGCTATGGAGATGGAAAATACTGAAGAGCTGCACTTCCTGCAGGGGTATATGTACTATGGGCTGATGTCAGATTGAAATCTGATCCGCCTCCAACTGCTATCAGGAGTACACTATACCCATTGGTCCTGAGTCCATCTGCTACACGCTAGTAAATGCAGGTTTGTTTGTTTTTTTTTACTTAGCTTCACCCACAAATAGAAAGAAGCAAAAATCCCCAGGGTGGATACTTCCCTGGTGAGTCCAGCAGCGGGCAGGAGAGGACTTTGGGGCTCCGAGATTGAGCCAGTCTCCTGGCTAACAGGGGCCCTAGAAACAGCGGGCTAAAATAGGCAGGGGTTACCAAGGGTTACCAAGCCAAGGGAGGAGGAATAACCTTGTGGTTAGAGCAGTGGACTATGAACCAGGAGACCAGGGTTCAAGTCCTGCTGTCACTCCTTGTGACCTTGGGCAAGTCACTTTACCCTCCATTGCCTCAGATACAAAAACTTAGATTGTAAGCCCTCTGGGGATAGAGAAATACCTACAGTACCTGAATGTAAACCGGTGTGATATCTCAATTGAGATTGAATGTTGGTATATAAAAATAATAAATACCAACCCCCAATTTGCCCAGCTCGACCCGAGAGATGGCCCGCCACCGGAACCTGACACATCGGGGAGCTGCAGCACTTCTCAAACTTCCAGATCAGTCAGGACTGCAGGCTTGCACCTCTACCATCTGCTAGAGACAGAATACGGAGGGACTGCAGGTGGCACTCTCAGTTATGTAGCAGCGCCTCAAAGGTTTGTTCTCTGCCTCCATCTGCTGGTAAGGAGGTATAAACCCACTGGTCTGGAATAATCCTGCAATGTCCAGGAAAGTTGCAGCAACAGTATAAAGGCTTACAAGTTAAGGGTGGTAACGGTTGCACCAGCAAGTTACCCCATGCACTTTTCTCCTTTCTGGCCTACAAAAAACAAAATAAAGAATAAACTACACCCAGGAAAAGTTATCTGGGTTACTGAATATCAAGTCTCTCCAGCTAAATTTTACCCTACCCAGAGCACCTCCACCAGCTAAATTTTCTACAAATAATGAGTTACGCGCAACCCAACAAAGTTTTGCAGAATAGGGGGAGAAATTTGTATCTCCAGTTTTGTAAAGGCAACTACCCAGCCCTTGAGAGTATCAAACGCTCAGTGTAAAAAGGCAAGAGTGAGAGGAGGCAGAGGGGAAAGGTAAAGAAATCACAGGAAGCAGAAACTACTATTCATTTTATTTGTACTTGTAAATGTACTGTTTGCTCTCCTACTATCAAATGTAAACCGATGTGATGTTTTTCACTAAATGAATGTTGGTATAGAAAAATCGCAAATAATAATAATAATAGGGCCCTTAAGTAGAGGGTGCTGCAGCTGTATGAGGGGGAGAAGCATGAAGAAGAGCCTGAGCGGATGCAGGGAATAAGGAGCCCAAAGAATGGATTCAGTGAGTGAGTGGCTGGGGGGATGGGAACAGTCCCAGGCGGCATCCCCTGCCCCCTCCTACCTGCTGAGCAGAAATCCCTGCAGCCATTCTCCCGCCCCTTCTCCAGAACAGGATTTCCAGTCCTAGCAACCTCCCTGCACGTCAAGGTTTTCAGCTTCCGGTCTCAGCACCACGTTCTGTGCAGGAAGCACCGCCTCCTTCCAGCAGGAAGTGACATCACCAAGGAAGAGAAAGTGGGAACTGCAGCCGCTGCACAAGCAGCTGTTAGAAACCGAAACTTGACGATAGAAAAAAACCCTATGGCCCATCTAGTTGAGATGGACGCTGGGAAATGTAGTCCTGCACAGTCTTTCCTGTCTGTTTTATGGGAATTGTGGGAAATGTAGTCCTAGGGCGTTGGTTGTTGCAATTGGCTGATTAATAAAGCTAAGTCCAGTTCCATTCATTAAAACAAAAATGGGTAACTCTGCAGCCTCTCAGAGAGACTGGGGAGCAGGGGGAGGGGAAACAGGAAAAGAAAGGAGGAGGGGAGAGCAGGGAGGTGGGAGAAGGAAAGGGAAAAGGGAGGGATCCTGGGGACAGCAGGATGAGGAGACGCAGGAGGGAGGGAGACTGGAAAGGATGGGGTAAGGAAGAGAGAGGATGTAAGAGAGAGCTCCCTCTGACTGCTGCCCTCTGCCTCCCCCGCCCAGCACTGACAGCAGGAGCTGATGCTGCAAGCAAGTCTGCAGGATTCAGGATCAGCTGGGACTGCACTCTCAGGAATATTGGGACTGGCAGACTGGGAGCTCAGATTCATACATTATACCTGGAAGGAGAGCATCAGCTTGATGAGGAAGGAAGCAATCCTGTTGCTAGGATCTGCCCTCAAGTACCTGGCAAGATCTCAACCAGTAAACAGTTTCCATGCTGCTATCACACAGTGAGAAGCAGTGGCTATTCTCTAAGTATACTTGGTTAATAACAATTTCTGGACTTCTTCTCCAGAAGCTTGTCTAAACCTTTTTTAAACCTAGCTATGCTAATTTTCTTAACTACATTCTCTGGCTATGAATTCCACAGCTCAATTGTGCATTAAGTGAAAAATAATTTTCTCCTATTTGTTTTGAATGTGCTACTTACTAATTGCATGGAGTGTCCCCTTGTCTTTGTAAAACACTGCCTTACCTTTATCTGTTCTAATCCACTCATGATTTTATACACATGTGGCATATTCCCTCACAACTGTCTCTTCTCCAAGTTGATCAGCCCTAACCTCTTTATCCTTTCCTCAGAGGGGAACCATTCCTTCCACTTTATCATTTCTTTTGTACGTTTTCCAATACAATTATATCATTTTTTAGATACGGCGAGCTGAATTGCACACAATACTCTAGGTGCAGCCTCACCATGGAGCAATACAGAGGCATTATTAATTCTACATTTTATTCTCCATTGCTTTCCTAATAATTCCTAGCACTCTGATTTTTTGACTGCCGCTGCACACTGAGACAAGGATTTCAAAGTATTGTCCACTATAATACCCAGAACCTTTTGCTGGTTGGAAATACCTTATATATAGAAACATAGAAACGACGGCAGAAGAAGACCAAACGGCCCATCCAGTCTGCCCAGCAAGCTTTCGCACTTTTTTTTTCTCACATACTTATCTGTTTCTCTTGGCTCTTAGTAACCTTTTTTTATTCTATTTCCCTTCCACCCCCATCATTAATGTAGAGAGCAGTGTTGGACCTGCATCCAAGTGAAATAGCTTAATTTAGTTAGGGGTATTAACCACCGCAATAAGCAAGCTACACCCATGCTTATCTGTTTATTCAGACTGTAATTCAGTCCTTGTTGATTGTTGCCTGAATATAGATCAACCTTTCTTCATTCTCCCCTGTCGTTGAAGCAGAGAGCCATGCTGGTTATGTATTGAAAATGCTAATAGTCGTTCTACAATTCCTCCCCTTTCATTTCCAAGTTATTCGTCCATGTTTTTTGTAACTTTCTCACATCCAAAATATTGTTTTAATTTTTGTTAAGTTTCATACTATATTTGTTGTTGTATTGGGAAATGTTCTTTACTTTGTTACTCTCTGCCTTTACCCACATTGTTAATTGTAAACCGGGTTGATGTGATTCCTATCATGAAACTCGGTATATTAAAAATAATAATAAATAAATAAATAAATAAGTATCAGTCTTGCTCCCCTGCTGTTGAAGCAGAGGACTATGCTGGATATGCGTGAAGTGTCAAACTTCCTCCCTGCCATTGAAGCAGAGAGCTATGCTGGCTTTGCATTGAAGTGAAATATCAGGTATTTTTTGGTTAGGGGTAGTAACCACCGTAACAAGCCAGCTACTCCCCTGCTTTTATGTGGTTGCAAATTCTTTTTTTCCACATTTCCTCTTGCCGTTGAAGTATAGATCAATGTTGGAGTTGCATTATTGAATAAGGATATTCATCTCCAGGTAGTAGCCATCATTCCCTCAAGCCACCCCCATGCCTCTTCTCTTCATTCACATCCTCTAGACTTTATGGATCCACAGTATTTATCCCACGCCCCTTTGAAATCCTTCACAGTTTTGGTCTTCACCACTTTCTCTGGAAGGGTGTTCCAGGCATCCACCACCCTCTCCGTGAAGAAATACTTCCTGACATTGGTTCTGAGTCTTCCTCCCTGGAGTTTTAAATTGTGACCCCTGGTTCTTCTGATTTTTTTGCAATGGAAAAGGTTTGACATTGTCTTTGGATCATTAAAACCTTTCAAGTATCTGAAAGTCTGTATCATATCACCCCTACTCCTCCTTTCCTCCAGGGTGTACATATTTAGATTCTTCAATCTCTCCTCATAAGTCATTCGATGAAGACCCTCCACCTTTTTGGTCGCCCTTCTCTGGACCGCCTCCATCCTGTCTCTGTCCCTTCGGAGATACGGTCTCCAGAAATGAACACAGTACTCCAGGTGAGGCCTCGCCAAGGACCTATACAATGGGATAATCACTTCCCTTTTCTTATTCGATATTCCTCTCTCTATGCAGCCCAGCATTCTTCTGGCTTTAGCTATCGCCTTATCACATTGTTTCGCCGACTTCAGATCATTAGACACTATCACCCCAAGGTCTCTCTCCTGCCCCGTGCACATCAGCCCTTCTCCCCCCATCGAATACAGTTCTTCCGGATTTCCACATCCCATATGCATGACTCTGCACTTCTTGGCATTGAATCTCAGCTGCCATATCTTTGACCACTCTTCCAGTTTCCTTAAATCCCGTCTCATTCTCTCCACTCCTTCCGGCGTGTCCACTCTGTTGCAGATCTTAGTGTCATCTGCAAAAAGACAAACCTTACCTTCTATCCTGTCTGCAATGTCGCTCACAAAGATATTGAACAGGACCGGTCCCAACACCGACCCTTGCGGCACTCCGCTCAACACCGCTCTCTCTTCAGAGTAAGTCCCATTTACCATCACACATTGTCTTCTGTCCGTCAACCAGTTTGCAATCCAGGTCACCATCTTGGCACTCACTCCTAAGCTTCTTATTTTATTCACCAGTCTCCTGTGCAGAACCATATCAAAAGCTTTGCTGAAGTCCAAGTAGATGACATCGAGTGCTCTTCCTTGATCCAATTCCTTGGTTACCCAGTCAAAACATTCTATCAAATTTGTCTGACAGGATCTTCCCCTGGTGAATCCATGCTGCCTTTGGTCCAGCAATTCTTCCGACTGTAGATAGCTCACTATTCCTTCTTTTAACAGCGACTCCATTACTTTTCCCACCACTGAGGTGAGGCTAACCGGTCTGTAATTACCAGCCTCTTCTCTCTTTCCACTCTTGTGAAGCGGGATCACCACCGCTCTTCTCCAGTCACTCGGCACCACTCCCGTTTCTAGGGATCTTTTGAACAGATCACACAGCGGACCTGCCAGCACATCTCTGAGCTCCCTCAGTATCCTGGGATGAACCTCATCAGGCCCCATGGCTTTGTCCACTTTCAGTTTCCTCAGTTCCTCCCATACATTCTCTACTGTAAATGGAGTTACATCTACTCCATTCCCCTCTAGTTTGTTAACTAGCAATGGTCCTTCTCCAGGGTCTTCTTTAGTGAACACAGAACTGAAGTATTTGTTTAATATTTCTGCCATTTCTTCGTCTCTCTCCACACATTGATCCTTTTCACCTTTCAGTTTCACTATACCACTCTGAACTTTTCTCTGATGTATCTGAAAAATGTTTTGTCACCTCTCTTAATCTCTTTGGCAATCCTTTCTTCTGCTTGACTTTTTGCCGTCTTGATTACTTTCTTTGTCTCCCTCAGTGCTACCAGATATTCTTCTTTGTGCTCCTCCTTTTGGGATCCTTTATATTTCTTGAATGCTGTTCTTTTAGCCTTTATTTTGTCAGCCACCTCCTTGGTTTCATTTTTCTTTTGCTTTCCTTTAGTTTTCTAACATATAGATTAGTTGCCTTGGTAATTGGTAATTCTGGAGACCGTATCTACAAAGAGAGAGAGACAAGATGGAAGCGGTACAGAGAAGAGCGACCAAAAAGGTGGAGGGTCTTCATCGGATGTCATACGAAGAGAGATTGAAGAATCTAAATATGTACACCCTGGAGGAAAGGAGGAGCAGGGGTGATATGATTCAGACCTTCAGATACTTGAAAAACTTTAATGATCCAAAGACAACGACAAACCTTTTCCGTCAGAAAAAAATCAGCAGAACCAGAGGTCACGAGCTGAGGCTCCAGGGAGGAAGACTAAGAACCAATGTCAGGAAATATTTCTTCACGGAGAGAATGGTGGATGCCTGGAATGCCCTTCCGGAGGAAGTGGTGAAGTCCAAAACTGTGAAGGACTTCAAAGGGGCATGGGATAAACACTGTGGATCCATCAGGTCTAGAGGAAGTGTATAAAGAGGAGGCAGCAAAACACTGCACGGAGCGGCAGTAGCCACAGAGGCATTCACGGAGCGGGATGCCAGTGGCCAGTGGTTGGTGTTCCACCTTCACGGAGCGGAAGGATGGAGGCCTGCCATCTCCATATTTAAAAAAAAAAAAACAAAACAGGGGTGAGCAAGAGTATGTAAAATTAACGAAGAGTTCATAAACTATAGGTATTACCAATTATTAGGCTTATTCAACATTTGTTGATAGATAATGTGGCTTTCAATGCATTCTTCACTTTCAATACATATCCAACATAGCTCTCTGCTTCAACAGCAGGGGAGAAGAAAAACTAATACTTCACGCATATCCAGCATAGCTCTCTGCTTCAACGGCAGGGGAGAAGTAAAACTAATAGTTCACGCATATCCAGCATAGCTCTCTGCTTCAACGGCAGGGAGAAGTAAAACTAATACTTCACGCATATCCAGCATAGCTCTCTGCTTCAACGGCAGGGGAGAAGAAAAACAACCAATAAGGGCTGAATAACATAGTCTGGGTAAATAAATAAGTATGTGTGTAGCTTGCTTATTGCGGCGGTTACTACCACTAACTAATCAAGCTTGATATTTCACTTGGATGCAGCTCCATCACTGCTCTCTACATTAATGGTGGGGGTGAAAGGGAAATAGAACCAAAGGTTACTAAGAGCCAAGAGAAACAGATAAGCATGAGAAAAAAAGAAGTGTGAGGCTTGCTGGGCAGACTGGATGGGCCAATTGGTCTTCTTCTGCAGTCATTTCTATGTTTCTATATGCGAATATTGTTTCCTTGCGCAACCGCTTAAAATTAGAAGCAAACATACATGCTGTAGGAGTATTTTATATTATATGCACACTCTTGTATGCACGATTTAAAATTCCATCACATGTGTGCACGCGCCCACATATGTGCATATGTGGGTGCATACACGCGCTGGTTTTAAGGTTATTGTCTATGTTTGAAGTTATTTCTGCTTTGCCTGCAGAAGAGGCTTTTTAAAAATTTAATTCCCCTGTGTGCACTGAAAGAGGCATTCCCGGGAGTGGGGTTTTGGAAGGGGTTTGCATTTATGCGCATACTTTTGGAAATCCAAGCCTAATAGCGTAATTTTTATAACGACCTCCACCCGTACAGATTAGCAAATGTAAATGCATGCAGGTAGTTACAGTATGTAGTTACGCCCTTCCGGAGGAAGTGGTGAAGACCAAGTGGTGTTCACCACTTCCGGAGAGCATAGCTCTCTGCTTCAACGGCAGGGGAGCAAGACTGATTCTTCACTTTCAATGCATAGCCAGCATGGCTCTCTGCTTCAAGGGCAGGGGGGAATGAAGAAAGGTGGATCTATATTCAGGCAACAATCAACAAGGACTGAATTACATAGTCTGAATAAACAGATAAGCATGGGTGTAGCTTGCTTATTGCGATGGTTAATACCATAGAAACATAGAAACATAGAAATGACGGCAGAAGAAGACCAAATGGCCCATCCAGTCTGCCCAGCAAGCTTCACTCATTTTTTCTCTCATACTTATCTGTTTCTCTTAGCTCTTGGTTCTATTTCCCTTCCACCCCCACCATTAATGTAGAGAGCGGTGATGAAGCTGCATCCAAGTGAAATATCTAGCTTGATTAGTTAGAGGTAGTAGGGGTAGTAACCGCCGCAATAAGCAAGCTACACCCATGCCCATTCGCTTTTACCCAGATTATGTTATACAGCCCTTATTGGTTGTTTATCTTCTCCCCTGCCGTTGAAGCAGGGAGCTATGCTGGATATGCGTGAAGTATCAGGTTTTTTTTTCTTCTCCCCTGCCGTTAAAGCAGAGAGCTATGCTGGATATGCATCGAAAGTGAAGTATCAGGCACATTTGGTTTGGGGTAGTAGCTGCCGTAACAAGCCAGCTACTCCCCGCTTTGTGAGTGTGAATCCTTTTTTCTTCTCCCCTGCCGTTGAAGTTATGCTGGATATGCGTGTAGTATCAGTTTTTCTTTTCCCCTGCCGTTGATGCAGAGAGCTATGCTGGAATTTTGTGATGTATCAGTCATTCTCCCATGCCGTTGAAGCAGAGAGCCATGCTGGATATGCGTCGAGAGTGAAGTATCAGGTACATTTGGTTTGGGGTAGTAACCGCCGTAACAAGCCAGCTACTCCCCGCTTTGTGAGTGCAAACCCTTTTTTCTTCTCCCCTGCCGTTGAAGCAGAGAGCTCTGCTGGATATGCATTGAAAGTGAAGTATAAGAATGGAGTGATCAAGCTAGTTGAAAGGCATCAGGAATAGAGGAAGGTGGAGGTAGTAATTTGGTTATTTGGTTTGGGGTAGTAACCGCCGTAACAAGCCAGCTACTCCCGTCTTTGTGAGTGCAAATTCTTTTTTCCACATTTCCTCTTGCTGTTGAAGCTTAGAGTGATGTTGGAGTCACAGTAACCATGTGTATGTTTATTGAATAAGGGTATTGTCTCCAGGCAGTAGCCATCATTCTGGCGAGTCACCTACTCTTCATTGGCGGCCTCTTGACTTTATGGATCCACAGTGTTTATCCCACGCCCCTTTGAAGTCCTTCACAGTTCTGGTCTTCACCACTTCCTCCGGAAGGGCATTCCAGGCATCCACTACCCTCTCCGTGAAAAAATACTTCCTGACATTGGTTCTGAATCTTCCTCCCTGGAGCTTCAAATTGTGACCCCTGGTTCTGCTGATTTTTTTCTTATGGTAAAGGTTTGTCGTTGCCTTTGGATCATTAAAACTTTTCAAGTATCTGAAAGTCTGTATCATATCACCTCTGCTCCTCCTTTCCTCCAGGGTGTACATATTTAGATTCTTCAATCTCTCCTCGTACGTCATCCGATGAAGATCCTCCACCTTCCTGGTCGCCCTTCTCTGTACCGCTTCCATCTTGTCTTTGTCTTTTTGTAGATACGGTCTCCAGAACTGAACACAGTACTCCAGGTGAGGCCTCACCAAGGACCTGTACAAGGGAATAATCACTTCCCTTTTCTTACTCGATATTCCTCTCTCTATGCAGCCCAGCATTCTTCTGGCTTTTGCTATCGCCTTGTCGCATTATTTCGCAGACTTCATATCATTAGACACTATCACCCCAAGGTCTCTCTCCTGCTCCGTGCACATCAGCCTTTCCCCCCCCATCGAATACAGTTCATTCGGATTTCCACTCCCCATATGCATGACTTTGCACTTCTTGGCATTGAATCTCAGCTGCCATATCTTCAACCACTCTTCCAGTTTCCTTAGATCCCGTCTCATTCTCTCCACTCCTTCCGGCGTGTCCACTCTGTTGCAGATCTTAGTGTCATCCGCAAAAAGACAAACCTTACCTTCTATCCCGTCCGCAATGTCGCTCACAAAGATATTGAACAGGACCGGTCCCAACACCGATCCTTGCGGTACACCACTTAAAACCGCTCTCTCTTCAGAGAAGGTTCCATTTACCATCACACATTGTCTTCTGTCCGTCAACCAATTTGCAATCCAGGTCACCACCTCGGCACTCACTCCTAAACTTCTCGTTTTATTCACCAGTCTCCTGTGCAGAACCGTATCAAATGCTTTGCTGAAATCCAAGTATATGACATCGAGCGCTCTTCCTCGATCCAATTCCTTGGTTACCCAGTCAAAAAAGTCAATCAGATTTGTCTGACAGGATCTTCCCCTGGTGAATCCATGTTGCCTCTGGTCCATCAATTCTCCGGACTGTAGATAGTTCACTATTCTCTCTTTTAGCAGAGACTCCATTACTTTTCCCACCACCGAAGTGAGGCTAACCGGTCTGTAGTTGCCAGCCTCCTCCCTGTTCCCACTCTTGTGAAGCGGAACCAGCACCGCTCTTCTCCAATCTCTCGGCACCACTCCCGTTTCTAGGGATCTATTGAACAGATAGATTATCTATTATCTATCTATTGAACAGATAGATAACTAAATTAAGCTATTTCACTTAGATGCAGGTCCAACACTGCTCTCTACATTAATGGCGGGGGTGGAAGGGAAATAGAATAAAAAAAAAGGTTACTAAGAGCCAAGAGAAACAGATAAGTATGTGAAAGAAAAAAAAGTGCATAGCTTGCTGGGCAGACTGGATGGGCCGTTTGGTCTTCTTCTGCCGTCATTTCTATGTTTCTATGTTTCTATGTAATTGCTCCTTTTAGTTTGGTCCACTGTTGTTCCACATCTCCCTCGTACTCCCAGCCTACCAGTTCTTCCTCCAGGTACTTCCCCATTTCATCAAAGTCCGTGTTTTTGAACTGCAAAACTCGGGTTCGTGTGTTTCTTCTCCATATCCTTTTTGTGATATTAAACCATAACGTTTGATGATCACTGGTGCTGAGATGGGTGCCCACCTGCACATCAGAGACATTATCTGCATTAGTGAGCACTAAATCGAGTATAGCTCCCTCTCTTGTGGGTTCCATTACCATTTGTTTGAACAAAGCTCCTTGCAGAGCATCCACTATTTCTCTACTATTGTTAGATTCTGCAGATGGGATTCTCCAGTCTACATCCGGCAAATTAAAGTCTCCAACAATCACCACTTCGCCCTTCTTTCCCATCTTTTGGATGTCTTCAACCAGATCTCTGTCCAGCTCTTCCTTTTGGTTTGGAGGCCTGTAACCCACTCCAATAAAAATGGATGCCCCATCTTTTTTTAGGTTGGCCCATAGTGCTTCTTCATTGCCCCATCTTCCTTGCAACTCAGATGCTTGGATATTGTTTCTGACATAAAGAGCCACTCCTCCTCCTTTCCTATCCTCTCTGTCCTTCCTTAACAAGTTATAGCCCGGTATTGCCGTATCCCAATCGTGAGATTCCGTGAACCACGTCTCCGTGACAGCAACAACGTCCAAGTCCGCCTCCACCATTAGGGCTTGCAGCTCTGGGATTTTATTGCCCAAACTACGAGCATTTGTGCTCATAGCTTTCCAGCTTTCCATGTTCAGGTTACTGCTGTTCCTGGACTCCTTTTGTGACTTTACTTGCGTTTTGTTATCCACCTTTCCCTTTGCATTTGTGCAAGAGGAAAGATTAGTGCCTTTGGTGACAGATTCATCAAGCACAATTAGCTTTTTCCTTTGGTTACTGATCTGGAATTCCTGTATGCATTGGGTTTCTTCTCTCTTTTCAGATAACACTTCAATCTTTTTTTCTAGAGCTTCTTCAGTATTTAATACAGAGAAGGCTTTTTGTACTTGTTGCACTTGATACAGTGTGTGTCTCTGCAACAGAGGTTCAATTCTACCAGATCCCTCTGTGATCTTGTTGTTTATTGAGTTCTTTATTGCCCTGTTTGAATGGGGGGTTAGACTAGTGGGTTGCACAGCTGTTAAGAATGGGTGCCTGTGGGTCACAGGTCTTATCCTGCCTGAGCCCACTGTAAATCTCTTTATCCTTAACTTTTGGTTTTTCTGTGGTAATGGGGAATTACTGTCCGAATATTGTAAAGAGGATGAGGCTTTCTTCATTGAAGCTAATTGAGCTTTAACTTCAGGCAGCTCCTTTTTCAAGGACGTTAGCTGTGAACAAATGGGGCAAGCCCTCAGTTTCCAGATGATCTCCCTCTGAATAAAGGCTCCACAATAGTTGCATTGGAGTGTCCTCATGTTGGTAATTTGATGGTTAACACCTAAGGAATATCAAGCTAACATCATGCAACTACAGTATGGATTACTTTTCCCCATGGGCATGACTTGGTACATGTCGACATTAAATTTCATCAGTCATTTGGATGCCTTCCAGTCTCGCAAGGTCCTCCTACAATTTTTTATAATCTGCTTGTGATTTAACAACTTGGAATAATTTAGTATTGTCTGCAAATTTGATTACTTCACACTCATTGTTCCCATTTCCAGGTCATTTATAAATATATTAAAAAGGAATGGTCAAAGAACAGATCCCTGGGGCTCTCCCCTATTCACCTATGTCCACTGAAAAAAAAAAGACCATTTAGTCCTCCTCCCCATTTCCTATCTTTTACACAGTTTGCAATACACAACAGGACATTGCCTCGTATCCCATGACTTTACAGTTTTCTCTCACTGGAACTTATCAGACACCTTTTGAAAATCCAAATACACTACATCCATCAGCTCACCATGCTGGCTGTGTCCCATTAACATTTTCACAACAATTTTATTATTCAATTTTTTAAAACCGAACAAAAAACATAATTTATATAACTTATGCAGTACATCTCAACCATTCATTCACACACTCATATCAGACGATATCAACATTAACTAACATAACATATTACACAATTTTAAAATACAAACACATTGCCACAAAATCCCAATATTGCACTTAAAGTTACAACTACTACACTTATGTTTCCCCTAGATGTTGTCCCACTATTTTTCACACATTAGGAGACTTGATTAGTAAGATAATACTCCCTTAACCATCTTCAATTATTCATTGACGATATTAATTTGTATACATGTTTTTATTTCCAATATTATTTCTTCTCTTCATATATTCCTCTCTTCATATGTCCCGACAAGATGCTTTTGTTTCACCCGTAGGTTTCATCAGGGGTTGCAATTTTTCACTATCCTCCTATATAGGGAAACTCAATCTAAACGTATTCCAAAAACATACAAAGAAAACTTTACATTGCTAATTGATAAATTCATTAATCTTCAATAACAAACATATTTCCCCAAACACCAAAAACATCTCACTATATAGAGACTATCCCATATTCATCGACTCAATTATCCTTTTAAATCACAATTCTTTATATCATTCCATCCAAAAAAAACATTTATATATTTATCTATATGTATATCCGGCCTCAACACAATACCCTACACCACTAATTACCCCATGAAATCTCCAAAAAACACTCACCTTAAAATTGTACCTCGGCGTTAGGCAAACTTCAAATTATTTTCCTACCATAAACTTCGGACCAATCCCCAAACACTGTTGGGCTCCAAATGTTAAATTCCAGGAGTACTTGCTAGCCCGCTGGTTGGATTACACCACCTTAAATGCCTAGCATGTGGAGACCCCGATTTTGGTTCTGGTACACTGCCAAGACTGTGTTATCGGGCGATATTATCTCTTATATGGCTCATCGTAGAAAGGCTATTGACCATAGAATTTTGATGTTAACTACTAAATTGAGTAGGGCTAAATCCTTGTTAAATAGTAATAATTCCCACGGTGCCAGGTTACAGTATTTGTCGATTCAGTGGGAGCTTAACACCCTTCTGCACCAGCGGACTCAGAAGAGCTTTATTTATTTATTTATTTATTTATTTCTTTTGTATACCGACATTCGATCGAGATATCACATCGGTTTCCAGAAAACAGGTTGAATAGAGCCGGAACTGCCCTATTTTACATTGTAACAAGAGAACAGTTGATAAAACAAAACTTTCTGTACTATCAGTACAAGCTTTATCAGCATAGCAATAAAGCGAGTAGGATACTTGCTAATTTACAGGCCAATACAGTAAGGAGCGGTAGGAAGAGGTGCGTTAGTGCCGGGCGCACCTGCGTTTGCCGCATGCACAGTCCGGCTCACCTACCGCTCGATACTGTATTAAAATGGCATGCAAATGCAAGCCGCGTCCAAGAAGCATCCGTGAAGCGTTAAGCCCGCGCAATCCATTTTACTGTATAGAGCGCTATACTGTTGCGATCCTGCCCGCGAGGAGCGCGGGCAGGCCCTTACCTCCATGCAGCCAGTCGGGCCGCTGACGCTGCTGCCTCCGCAGCAGTCCTGCTGCAGTGTCCGGGCTCCTCCCCGGCTGCTTCCAGCCCTGCGCTGCAGGGTCTGCCCTGCCAACAGGGAGGCCGTCCCTGCTGGTGCCTGCTTCAGCCCGGGTCCTCGATTGGCAGGGAGCCGTCCCTGCTGGTGCCTGCAGTTTCCCACAGCTCCCTGCAGCCAGCCTTACCTCTCTGCCTGCAGCCTTCTACAGCTCCCTGCTCATCCTGCAGCCAGCACCTCTCTCTCTCTGCTTCTTCCTGCTTCAGTCCTTGCGGCTGGGAGCTGCTCCAGCGACCTGCCTTCACCCAGCTCCAGACCAGGGCTGCTCCGCTGCTTCCCTGGGTTTTCCATGTGGCTGAGGACGCCACCAGCTTCCAGCTCTTTGCTCCAGCTCCCTAGGGCGCGGGCGCGCGCCTCTCTGCTCCTCTTCAAGGGCCAGCCAGGTGTGGCCCCTGCTCACCCCTCCCTGGGCGTTGTCCACATTAGCCCTACTAAAGGGCTCAGCGTCCAGTCTGTCTTTGCCTTCGCAAGGAGTTGGTCACTCCTGAGATCCTCGTTCCAGGAGCTGCCTGTGTTCCAGCCTTCTGAAAGCTAGCACCCTGTTCCTGTGTCTTCAAATGTCCTGGTACCTCGCGGCAAGCCTTGTTGTGGTCCGTGACCAGCCCCATTGGCGAGCTGAGTAGGGCGCTTCGTGATGCAAGCCATGTACCTCATTTCTGAGTCCCCGAGAAGCCCTTACCTTGTTCCTGAATTCGCCTGAAAGCTAAGTACCTTGTTCCTGTGTCTTTGAATGTCCTGGTACCTCGCGGCAAGCCATGTCGTGTCCGTGACCAGCCCCATGGGTGGGCTGAGTAGGGCGCTTCGTGATCCAAGCCATGTACCTCGTTTCTAAGTCTCCGAGAAGTCCTTGTTCCTGACCCTGATACCTTCACCTGCCTTGGCTGCCTGGTGTGCAGCAATCCTGCTTTAGGCTGCCTGGTGCGCAGCAACCTGTTTCTTCCCTGTTGTCTGATGTCTGTACCTGTTCCAGTTCCGGATGTTCTGCCCTATGTCTTCGTCTGGCTCCTGAGCCTTCTGTCCTGTTGGGCCCTGGAGTGGCCAACAGGAGGGATTCGTCCCTGTGCTCTGGAGCTTCCCTTCCTGCCAGCCGACACGGCTTCGGATGTCATGTGTCCCGGCATCGGAGTTCTTCTTGCCTGGATCTTCCCTGCACTCTCCTGTTCTCAGCGTGGTCCGAGACCAACCTTCCAAGGCTGTGTAGGGCACGCATGGGACAGGGTGGTCCGCCACTCAGTCCCGCGGGTGGTCTGAGTAGGGCGCCCTGAGGGACAGTGCCCATGTCTTCCTTCGGCCCTCGTTCCTGAGTCTTCCTCTGTGCATCCAGTACCTGGTCCTAGTCCACGTCACTGCATCCAGTCCTTGCTCCTGAGTCTACGTCTGCACCTCCAGTACCTTGCTTCTGAGTCTTGTACATAATATTCTGTACTTAGGGCCAGGGACACAAGAACACTTAGACTCAGTAAAAGGTATAAAGTAAATTTTATTTGGCATTATAAGTGTTCTTGGGAGATGCTGGACATTGGGTGCCCTTTGTCTTACAAAATGACCAGCATCTCATTGGATACAGGAAGTGACCCTTCTTTTATAGTTAAACATACAGTATTGTCGAAACTTCTAGACTTACGTGACTGCCCAAAGACTCATTTACAGAGTCACATCATGCTGTTGACATGACAACCTATCCCTGAACTGCCCTGACCAGTATTCCCAGATGTAACCCATTTGCCCTCACTCTCCAGATAATCCTTTTGTTCTGTTAATGATCTTGTCCAGTGAGATTTCAACAGAATAGTGCCTGAAGCTCCCGTGTTGGTTCCTTCTTTGTGACCCATTGAATAGCCTCCCTTTTCGGTGCCAGCTTGTCTATCTGCTCAGAGACATTATGCAAGTCATGCTCAGAAAGTTACTCAAAGTTCTTTCAGCTCTGACAGGCCACAGAACAGCAGAGGCGTCTGGGTATATGTTGGTTTGCTGTTCAGGCATACTCCTCATTCTACGTCTGCACTTCCAGTACCTTGCTTCTGAGTCTACGTCTGCACTTCCAGTACCACGTTCCTGAGTCTTGTCTGAATCTATGTTCCAGTCTTCGCTGTCCTGGCCTCCATCCGGCCTGCCGCTTCGTGCCGTACCCTGCGGCAGGTCCAAAAGGGCTGGGAACGGTCGGAGGACTGTTCACAAGACCAACATTGCGTTGTTGGGTCTTCCGAAGCGTGCAGGTCCGGAGGAGGGCCTGTCGCCTGGTCATCACTCCAGTCTTGCTTCCGTCCAGCCCATGCTCGGGCATGCCACGCCTCCCGCGGCCCTCTTCAGAGTCCTCTGGGGTCGAGCCGCGGCCCAAGGACACACCTCTCTCAGGAAGTGGGATCGCTCTCCTAGCGCTCCACAACATATACAGCGCCTATACAGTATCCTGGGTGCGCTGGTACCTGTCATTTCAAATGTCATTTCAAATTACATTTGAAATGACAGGTACCAGGAAGTGGATCCCAACTTTAACCAAAAGAAAACCTAAAATCCCCTCCTCCTGAAGCAAGGCGCGAAAAGCGACTCGACATGTAAAGTGTAACTTATTTTTCTTGCAGCCCTCCTCCGGAGACGCACCGCGGCTCCCCTGCCTCCTGTGGGCTGCCCCTTGCCTCCCGGGGGCAGCCGGCGGCGAAAGCGGCCCCCGCTGGTGAAGATGGATGCTCGTAGTGCACGGGCGCTCAAGCTAGCAAAGCTCACGAACGGGCGTGCGTGACGTCACGGCGTATGTTCATGCGTACGCTGTGCCCAAATTTGAGTGCCCAAATTGACGGGCCCCCAAGCCAGCGAAGCGCATGAACGTACGCCGTGATGTCACGCACGCCCGTTCGTGAGCTTCGCTGGCTTGAGCGCCCGTGCACTACGAGCATCCATCTTCACCAGCGGGGGCCGCTTTCGCCGCTGGCTGCCCCTGGGAGGCAGGGGGCAGCCCACGGGAGGCAGGGGAGCCGCGGTGCGCGTCTCCGGAGGAGGGCTGCAAGAAAAGTAAGTTACACTTTACATGTCGAGTCGCTTTTCGCGCCTTGTTTCGGGAGGAGGGGATTTTAGGTTTTCTTTTGGTTAAAGTTGCTTAGGGAGGAGGGTAGAGAGGACTGGGGCTGCCCCGGAGACCGGCACCCATGGACGCGGCCAGGGCAGGTGAGCGGGGGCTGGGGGAAAGTTTGCCACCTACCCTTACCCCTGCCTCTAACGCAGGGGTAAGGGTAGGCGGTAAGTTAGCAGGTTAAACGCGCGGCAAAACTGCAGGTTTAAAAAGCGATAGTCGGGGCGCGCGTTACTGTATGGGAGGGAATAGCTAATCCGATCGTTTACATCTCATATACATGCCGCGGGCGTTAAGGGTTACCCGTTGATTTAAAGAGGCAGTAAGGATGGGTTAAAAGGGATAGTGAATCGCGGGTTGGACTAACGCGGCCAAATTGTGAGTAGAAAGCGGGTTAGAAGCAGGGTAACTGCGGCCGCACTTTACTGTATTGGCCTGTTAGTTCACACAGCCCGCAGATCTCGTTATATCCCAGCTCTACACTCCTTGATGGGTCAGGTCCTTACTGTGACCACTGACATTTTGCACTGATTTCGAGATTTTTATAGTTCTCTTTATACCTCTGAGGGCTGGGACTCTGTGGCGTGTGCCCAATTTTGTGACCAACTGCGTCTTTCCCGCCTGACCCCAGACCAGCAGACCTTCCTAAACATGCCCGTTACGTTAAATGAGGTGGCTTCGGTTATTAGGGATGCTAAGGCCTTTAAGGCGCCTGGGCCGGATGGGTATGGCGCAGAGTTTTATAAGTGTATCTCGGACCTGGTGGGGCCCCCATTGGTTCATGTCATTACTGCCCTTTCCACACAAGGCTCCTTCCCAGATCATACTAACACAGCAAATATTACACTTATTCATAAGCAGGGGAAGGATCCATTGGTACCTGAGTCTTACAGACCTATCTCCTTGCTAAAATTTGATCAAAAGATCTTGACCAAAATTATGGCAGATCGCTTGTCTGTTATACTTCCTTCTCTCATGGAGGTAAATCAGGTGGGCTTTGTCTGGAAGAGATATGCTCTGACAAATACACGTAAGGTACTGGCGGCTATGACAATGTGTCAGCAGATGGAGGCCCCTTTCCTTGCTATTAGCTTTGACGCTGAAAAAGCGTTTGATAGGGTGGAATGGGGCTATCTATTTTGGGTCTTGCAGAGAATGGGTTTTGAAGGCTTGTTTTTAAATGTGGTCCGCCTTCTCTACCAGGCACCAGAATCTACTGTTATAGCGAATGGCTCAAACTCTGCGGCTTTCTCAATTACTAGGGGAACTAGGCAGGGTTGTCCTCTGTCTCCTCTTCTGTTTGTTATTCAGCTCGAGCCTTTGTTGCAAAAAAATACAAATGGGAAAAATGGTTAAAGGTCTGCGCCTTCAATCGTCCACTTTTAAGTACGCCGCTTTTGCGGACGATATTTTAGTATTTTTCACGGACCCCCAGAAGTCTCTTTTTTCTCTCCTTCCTATTTTTTTGGGCGTTTGGGAACTTTTCAGGATTTCGATTAAATCTGGATAAATCTGTGGCTTTAGCATTCCCAGATTCTTTGGAAAACACCTGGGGAGATGAGTTCCCCCTCAAAGGGGCGGGACTCTCCTTTACCTATCTTGGAATCACTATACCCCGTGTGCTTTCGCACTTATACAAACTTAATGTGAACCCCCCTGCTGAAGCACACTCAGGACAAATTGCTCACTTGGGCTCGCTTACCCCTATTCCTGGGTGGCAGAGTTCATCTGTTCAAAATGACTATTCTGCTCAAATGGCTATACCTTTTTCAGAATTTGCCTTTGCATTTACGCATCGTGGAACTCAGCTGGATAAGGCTCAACGTCGCTTCTACTGGCGGGGGGGGGGGGGGGATAGGGGAGTCTCGCGTTCCTCTGGTGTGGATGCGTGAGCGCTGGGGTAGGGGGGGATTGGGAGTCCCTGACTTAGCTCTTTATAATTTGGCTAGTAATCTCTGCCCTGGTGAGAGATTTGGTTGTTGGATAAATCCACAGTTATCAGCCTTGCTGCGGATGGGGAATTGACCACCTCCTTTTCTCTTACATTTGTTTTGCAGACCCCGGCTGCTGCCCTGCCCACATTTTTAGTATTTTTAGTGCAGAATGCGCTCACCAGACCTATTCGGACCTCCTGGATTAGGCTCACGCGGATGCTGCAGATTCCGCGTATCTACGTCTATTTTCTCCCCATTCAGGGGAACCCTGATTTTACCCCTGGCTCCCAAACAGCGGTATATCAATGATAGCGTGCTAAGGGTATCCACCTGTTGGGACACGTTCTGTCTCCAGGTGGTACAATTTTGCCCTTCGCTGAACTTAGGGAGCACTATGCTCTTCCCGCTGCAGAGGGTTTTTCCTTATTTACAACTGCAACACTCTAGCAGCTCTAGATGCCATTTTTTCCTTTGAAAAGGAGCAGGTGCCTTCGCTATCACAGTATTATAAGCGTCTTAAACAGTTGACGGTCGTGGACACTTGTTCCATCCTGGTTGACAGATGGAATGGTGATGGGCTCTTTACGGTTACTGCATATATAATTAAAGCCTGTTTCAAACGAGTTTCCCAACTCTCGGTGAATTCCTATTTCAGAGAAATGCAATACAAATTTTTACGCCGGGGTTATATTTCGGCACAAGGGGCTTTTCATATTAAAATTTCCACATCCCCAGCGTGTATGCGTTGTGGGAATGCTTGTGGTACACTATCTCATGCCTTTTGGGAATGTCCTACTATCCATATTCTCTGGGTTGATGGTTCGGTACCTCGAGACCTTACTGGGAGTCCCTCTTCCTGTGTCACCCCTGTGGTTACTTTTTTGGTTGCATTTCTCCACTACGAATTCGTGGTCTGGGAACTCGATTACTTATTCGTAAAGCCTATTTGGTGGGGAAGAAGGTTATTTTAATGCACTGGTGAGACACCTCGCCTCCATCTTATTGGACCTGGCGCAACTGCTTCCATCGTATGATGCTTCTGGATGCGGCAGCACTGTGGACCTCTCCACACCACAAGAAGCGTTTTCTAGATGTGTGGGATATCTACCTTCAATCCCTTCCAGAGCGTGCCCTCAGTTCTATTATAAATGAGTGAGGTTCTCTACACGCCTCATTCATTCTCTCTGTTTGCAGCTCTGAGTCAATCAAGAGTGAGATTCAAGCAAAATAATCC
This sequence comes from Rhinatrema bivittatum, assembly GCF_901001135.1. Lineage (NCBI taxonomy): Eukaryota > Metazoa > Chordata > Amphibia > Gymnophiona > Rhinatrematidae > Rhinatrema > Rhinatrema bivittatum. The sequence continues at coordinate 30,539,440 of NC_042616.1, read as the reverse complement.
CATAATGGGGGAAACAGAGCAGTGACAGGGAATGGAAGGGAGAGGGAGAGGGAGAGCGTGCGCACATGGGATGTAGGAGAGAGAGAAACACAGAGGAGGGAACAGGGCCTGGAGGAGGATAAGAGACAGAGGGGACAGAAGAGGGAGAGAGAAGGGCAGAGAGGACAGATAAAGGAGAGAGATAAAACAGAGCAGAGGAGAGGGAAGAGACAGTAGTGGCACAAGGAACATACAGAAGAGTGAAAGAGGAGGCAGATTCAGGGGCTGAGGACAAATATATGTAAATGCAAATATATGTAAGATCATAAGAAAATGCCATACTGGGTCAGACCAAGGGTCCATCAAGCCCAGCATCCTGTTTCCAACAGTGGCCAATCCAGGCCATAAGAACCTGGCAAGTACCCAAAAACTAAGTCTATTCCATGTAACCATTGCTAATGGCAGTGGCTATTCTCTAAGTGAACTTAATAGCAGGTAATGGACTTCTCCTCCAAGAACTTATCCAATCCTTTTTTAAACACAGCTATACTATCTGCACAAGTGTGTAATCCTGGTCTGTGGAAAAGCTGACATGATTTCTGACACATATTTGTATTATGTTTATATTTATAAAGTAAAGTTTCATATTTAAAAGTACCCATTGTTACAGGATTGCACTGAGATGGTGGTGCTGGGTTTCATAATGAATGTAATTATCTCAGGGCAGGGTCTATTAACCTGAACCTAGTTTGGGAGAAAGGGTACAAGGCTGAAGGTTCACTTAGGGTATTTAATACTCTTGTACCAGCTCTGCCCATAGCACAAAGCCCTTAACACCAGACTGGCAGCAGCCTGCAAGGGTCAGAAGGTGGAAGTAGCCTCCTGCTGCTCTTGCATGGTCCTGCGAGGGCTGGAAGAAGGTAGAGATGTGCGTGCATTGGTCAGGATGGGCCAGAGAGAGGAGGCATGCGACTGCCCTCCCATCAGCCAACAAGGAGTAAAACTGCAGCAGCAACAGATTAATGGGGCAGGAGAGATGGAGGAGATTGCTGGGTGAAAGTGGCCCTGGTTGAGTCCGATCTTAGTCTCTCCAATTCACTGCTAATGCCCTCTTAGCACTCGCATTGTGTGAAAGGGAATTTCCTGCTGGAGTCCATGGGGAGTTCTATGCACAGGGAATGCCTCCGTGCATCAGACACCTGGCACTCAGTATAATTCAAACAGTTTCTGTTTCGTTCTGGCACATTTTCTTGGTCTTTGATTGCATCATTTGTTAAATGTCATCACCTGTCACCTGTGTGCATTTTCTGGCATGGTGAGAGGCAAGCGTTCCTAATGAAACATCTTCTGCATTTATTGCATGAGAATGGTCTCTCTCAGGGTAGCATCTCCATATGAGTTTGTTTGTGCAGACCTTGAACAGAATGAACCTCAGTAGTATAATGGGTACACGATCAATCAAACTGATTGACAGGTGAGATAAGGATGACAGCAGCCAATCAGCGTTCACTTCCGGTCTAAGCCCCGCCCACGCCCCGCCCACTCCCCATAGAAGTGAATGGGGGCGTAGCCACGCCCCCTCCCGCCTCCTCCCGCCCTCGACCACACCCCCAACCACACCCCTTCCGCCACAGGCCCCACCCCTTCCGCAGCCAATCAGCATTCACTTCCGGTCTAAGCCCCGCCCACTCCCCATAGAAGTGAATGGGGTGTAGCCACGCCCCTCCCGCCTCATCCCGCCCTCGACCACGCCCCAGGCCCCACCCCTTCCGCCCCAGGCCCCTCCCCTTCTGCCCCGGCCCCACCCCTTCCGCCCCTGGCCCCCGCCCCAGACCCCGCCCAGACCCCATCGATGCTCCTCCCCTCCCAATAGAAGTGAATGGGGAGCCCCTCCCACCCCCAAACCGCCCCCCATGATGTCACGGATGACCCCGCCCACACCCCAACCCCCAGCCCCACCCCCCTGTGACGTAGCGGGTATGACATCACCGGAAGTCCACCCCACACCGCCCCCCAAAAACACACCCCCTAAAACGTCATCAGAAAGGGTCCTGTCGCTTTTTTAATGATGTCAGTATTAATGGACTCTGGCTGTTTTTGATGATTTCACCGGAAGTACAATACAAAAGTCCCGAAATATGCGCTCCTAGAACCTCCTGATGCCTTTTTAATGATGTCGGAGCCGGTAGTATGCTTTTAGGAGGCAGGAAAACTGCAGGAAATATGCTTTTTTTCTAGCCACTCTGTTTTTAAAAAACCAAACAAAATACAAGCTGATAGGAGGCAGAAAAACAGTGGCTCGTTCTGTTGACAAGGATTTGGTTTTTTTTTTAAAACAAGTGATTGAAGCTACCGGTGGTGAATTGCATGAACTGCAGGATCAAACTTTGCAAAAGACAGGTTTGTTTTTTTTTTCCAAAAGACTAGGGACCGGGTAGTATAAAGGGTACGCTGTCACTCAAACCCCCAAGCCAAACCCCCCAGTGATGTCACCAGAAGCCCAAGCCCACCCCTCCAAGCCCTTGCTGTAGATAGGCATGCCCCAATAAAAAAGTTACCAGAGAGCTGACAGGAAACTGTGACTCATTCTGTACACAGAGACGGAGAATCCAATTACACCCCTTCCCTCCGCCCCCTCTGCCTCAATCCGACCTTCCCCCAGACCTAAATCTGAGCAGAGGATAATTGAAAGCAGTGGGGGGTGTAGGTTTGCAATGGTGAAACACAAGGCTTTAGTTTTGTTTTAAAAAAAACAGACTTCTGTATTTTACAGCCATATAAAAAAACAAGAATGCACCAGCGGATCTTAAAGAAAATTTATAATGAGCCAGGAAATACCGGCAGTTTTGGCGGTATAACACCTCTTTTGCAGGCAGCTAAAGCATGTATGCCGTCTGTGACCAAGAAACAAGTGATTGATTGGCTTACAGAACAAGATGCTTATTCTTTACACAAACCTGCTAGGGTACGATTTAAAAGAAATAAAACCATAGTGTCAGATATAGATTGGCAATGGCAGGCAGATTTGGTTGATATGACAGCCTTGTCTGGTTATAACAGAGGCTACAAATACATTTTGACGGTGATAGATGTTTTGTCAAAATACGCATGGGCTGTGACCCTAAAAACAAAAACAGGTCGTGAAGTGGCAGAGGCCTTTGAAAATATATTTAAAGGTGGTCGTGTTCCCAACAAAATACAAACAGACAGAGGTAAAGAGTTTTTAAACAGATCTGTGAAGAGTTTGTTAAAATACAGGGGCATTCAGCATTTTGTGACCAACAACGATGTTAAGGCAGCAGTTGTGGAGAGATTTAACAGGACTTTAAAATCCAAAATGTGGCGATACTTTACAGCGCGCAACACTTTTCGCTATGAAGATGTGCTTCCGGCTTTTATGAACAGTTACAATCGCAGTTTTCACAGAACAATACAGGCCCGCCCCATCGATGTAACAACCTCAAACTCACTGCGGTTCTGGAAAGTAATCTACGGCAATAACAACAAACATGAAACTGCTAAGCCTTTTTTAAAAAAGGGGGATCATGTTAGACTGTCAAAAACTAAAGGGAAATTTGAAAAAGGTTATGAACAAACATGGACAGATGAGATATTTATAATTACTGACGTCCTAAGCAGGGGACAGAAAACAGTGTACAAGATACAAGATTATGGTGAGGAAACCATTCAAGGTTCTTTTTATCCTGAAGATTTACAGAAAGTCAGCCCTCAACAGGACAGAATATACCGCGTTGATAAGGTTCTAAAGGTAAAAGGGAGAGGTAAGAACAAGCAGTGCTTTGTGAAATGGCGAGGATGGCCTGAAAAATTTAACAGCTGGATAAAAGCATCAGAGATTCAAAACATTTGATTTGAAAAGGCCTTGTCTCATAAAAAGAAAAAAATGAATGAAGGGGGATTTTACGTAACGCTGCCTAGTAACGCCTCTGTGAGAATATTTCCACAAAACAACAGCTCTAATTTCACCACACAATTAGCTAGACCTTTGGACCTACAGGGCCCGTGGGAAGTGGGTCTGGTGGAAATACAGTACCCGAACACATGGGATAATATTAAAGAAGACCATAAATATGTTGTCACCACTGGTGAAGGAAGCACAGAGCATCACTTTGTTGTACGAAGAGGGTATTATGCAACCGTTCAAAACCTGACGGATCAAATGAACCACGACATGAACAGTGTCCTCAAAGCCATGGCACCACGAATCATCTATGACCCCAATATCCGAAGAATCAAATTAAAATCAGAGGACAAAGCAGTAATTTCTGCAGGGGGTGACTTAGCGACCATTTTGGGGCTAGAAGCTAAAACGAATACGAACCGTTCGCTATTTCCAACGGATATCACAGGAGGGTTTAATACCCTATACCTGTATACGGATATTGTAGAGCACCAGCTGGTGGGAGACCATTTTGTGCAGCTGCTTCGTTGTGTTCCCACTAAAGGGGGTAAGGACGAGTTTATCACCTTCACTTATGATAAACCGCATTATGTTCCTGTGAACAAGCAGCACATAGACACCATAACATTTGAAATAAAGACGGACCAGAACCAACACGTCTCATTTCGCTATGGGAAAGTGATCCTTAAGCTACACCTGCGACCCCGGAAAACTATTTTTTAAAATGGTTGTGGTTAAATACTATGGGGACCCTGGCGCATACAGAAATTACTATGCAGCACAGGCCGGTGAAGGCCTTTCGGGGTATTACGGTGCTCCGGTCATGTACGGGGCTGGGATAGGCGGAATTTTTCGTAGTCTCTTTAGAAAAGCAATACCTCTTTTGAGAAGGGGTTTTGAGATTGTTAAACCTCATGTGAAAAGTGCAGCAAAAAACATCGCCAAAGATGTTATGGGCCGTGTCACAACGGCGGTTCTGCATAAAATGAACAATAACACAGAGCAGGAGGGGTCAGGATTAGTGGTTATTAGAAGAGCTGTTAAAAGAAAGAGAACCAATCAACAGGGGCCTCCTGAACCTTTTAAAACAAAGAAGACCAAACGTGCCAAGTCTCAAAAGACTAACCGCAAGGGGAAGAAGAGAAACCTCTCCGCCAAGAAGCAAGATATATTCTAAAAACTATGGCTTTTGTACATCAGGGGTCTGAAGAATGTTTGAAATCAGAACTGGATCTGTTTCAACTGGCCCCCACACAAACCAGCATAGAAAAAAGTGTTTATGTGGAGATTCCGCCATTATCTGCCTTGTCAGAAACAGCCCCTTTAGATTTTTATATAGCCGGACATGGCGAGGATTACCTGGATTTGAACAACACGTTGCTGTACCTGACCTGCAAAATCGTGAACGAAGATGGGTCCGATCTTGAAGTAGGGGCCAGAGTAGCTCTCGTGAACTATCCAATAGCCTCTATTTTTAGCCAGCTGGATGTCACTCTCGGAGATAGACTCATTAGTCAGAGCAACAACTGTTACCCTTACAGAGCCCTCATAGAACTGTTTCTCAATTACGGCGAGGGTCCTCTCAAAACACAGTTTACAAGCGGCCTATTTTATAAAGACACAGCCGGAAACCATGAAGTGAGAGACGTGGGATCGCGTAATAAAGGTTTTTACCGAAAGAGCTGTGTTTACAGCCGCTAGCCATAAAGTAGAGCTTCTGGGACATTTACATAGCGATCTGTTTTTTCAAGAAAAGCTGCTCATAAATGGCGTGGATGTGAAAATTAAACTAACGCGGAACAAAGATACGTTCTGCTTAATGAGCGGAGATGCCAACGAGAGGTACAAATTCATTATTTTATCTGCAGCCCTCTTTGTAAGGAGAGTGAAAGTGTCACCGGGAGTGCGCTTGGGGCATGCAGAAGCGCTGCTGAGAGCTAATGTCAAGTACGCCGTGGACCGTGTAAGTCTGAAAGTCTTTAGCATACCGGCTGGCGCCCGTGTGACTAACCAGGAAAACCTCTTTTTGGGACAATTACCCAAAATTATCGTATTGGGCTTTGTGGATAATGACGCTTTCAGCGGTAATTACTCTAAAAACCCCTTCAATTTTAAACATTACGATATCACTTTGCTGCGCTGTATGTGGATGGTGAGCAAGTCCCAGGGAAACCTCTCCAGCCGGATTTCGATAACGGCTGTTGTATCAGAGAATACATGCAGCTGGTTCAAGCAATGGGTAAACATTTGAAAGACAGTGCTCTCTTGATTGATCGTCAAGAGTTTTACCAAGGTTATACCTTGCTGGCCTTTGACCTATCACCCGACCAAGAGTGCACGGACCACTACTCTTTGATTAAAACCGGTAATCTGCGGGCTGAAATCCGTTTTGCCATCGCTTTGCCACACACGGTGAATATGATTGTGTATGGTGTCTTTGACAACGTGATAGAAATTAACCACAGAAGGAACGTCCTTTTTGATTATCTATGATGATGAACACCGTACAGATCTACCGTATTTTAAAGAAGGATCCGTATGTTACAAAATCTTTTGTAGACGTCCTACCCAGTGACTGGCTGTCTGATGTACAAATAGAAAGGAAACCTGCAAGCTTGGTGGTAAACACCCACCCCCACGACCTTCCTGGAGAACACTGGCTAGCAATATACGTGACTGAAAACGGCACAGGAGAATTTTTTGATTCCTACGGGCAACAGCCTGATAGTTTGTTCTTCCCTAACAGTATTATGAACTTTTTCAATAAACATTGTGAGGATGTTTTATACAGCAGCAAACAACTGCAACACCCTGTATCTACAACCTGCGGTAACCACTGTGTGTTTTTCCTACATCAACGTTGTAAAGGGCTGTCTTTTGAAAATATTTTAAAACTGTATTCCGAAGAACCATTGCAAAATGACAAAATGGTTTTACAATTTGTAAAAAACAACAAACAGAGAACATGTTGTATGTCTAAATCTTTTCGCTGTCTGTTTCATACCCCCCAGGTGTGTGTACCGTACCAAGAATATTGTACTAATCCTAAATAAAAACAATCTCTCTTGAGAGTTTTTGAAAAACAAACCAAACGTCTATAGTCTATATTTTAAAAAAGCCTTTTTTTTTATTTGAAAAGATATAATTACACCTTCAACCATCTGTTTGTATCAAGTACTTTACGTCTTTTACGGGGGAGGGGGTCTTTGCACTTTACAGTCTTTGTGTACATTTCAGCAGTTGTCGCTGAAGGATTTTCCTTGAGCTGTACCAGCAGATCCCTGTTGGCTGGATTACCCATGACGGTGGAGGGCATGTTTAATTCTGCCAGGGTTTGCATGAACTCTCCCCAACCTTTGGGTATCCTCCGATGTGAAAGAGCACGGGTCTGTGTAGCTCCACGAATCAGGTCTAATAGGTTAGAGCCACTTACAGGTCTTCCCTTGTATACAAAAGTCCCATTACTCTCCCAGGATGCAATGTCCTTATTCTTTGACAGTTTATTGAGCAGTATTTCTGCATTTTTTCTACGGTGCATGCTGATGCTGTTTAACACTTCCTGCAGGATGGGGTCTGGGGGGCTTTTGTGCTCTAGAAATGCAGAGGTTGCTGTATCATCCTGTGGGGGTAGATACAGATTTATTCTTTCTTTTTCCATTTCTCCGTGTCTGTTAAGCACCAGATAGCGCTGTAGCACTTCTGAATAGCGTTTGGCTTTCTCATATTCAGACATACCAGAACTTTGAAGTATACCTTTCATTTCTTCATCGAGTCTTTGAACAGCTGTGGTTCTAATATTTTCCTCATGAACTGAAGGGCTTCTCAAACGGTCAAGTTGTTGACTAGACACTAAATACATTTTTTCTGTGTGCTGCATTAGTATTTTAGCTCAAAAGCCCCGTGATGAGCGGTAGCGCGAATCCTAGCAGAGGCCCGATAAACCCCCCTGACTGTTTGACCAGCTTCTTTTTTTTCTTAAGTGTTATTCTTTTATCACCCAAAATCCTTATGGCTTGACGTTTCCTTTTCAAGATGTTTATCTGCTGTTGTGATAAAGGAACATTACCTCTCAGAGTGTTTAGTGCGATCTCCGCTATGGCCCCCACTAAATCGTTAGAAGCGGCCTTTAGGATAGCTTTTCTCCGTTGCGGAGAGGCTTGAACTAAAAGTTTTAAAAGGGCTAGGTTCCGCTTTAAGCGAGCAGACATGATCTCTGGGACACACAACCCCTCCATAAAAAGAAGTGAATATATATTCTCCCCCACATATTTGTTTTGTGTGTGTCCCAGAGATCATGTCTGCTCGCTTAAAGCGGAACCTAGCCCTTTTAAAACTTTAGTTCAAGCCTCTCCGCAACGGAGAAAAGCTATCCTAAAGGCCGCTTCTAACGATTTAGTGGGGGCCATAGCGGAGATCGTTCCTTTATCACAACAGCAGATAAACATCTTGAAAAGGAAACGTCAAGCCATAAGGATTTTGGGTGATAAAAGAATAACACTTAAGAAAAAAAAGAAGCTGGTCAAACAGTCAGGGGGGTTTATCGGGCCTCTGCTAGGATTCGCGCTACCGCTCATCACGGGGCTTTTGAGATACCAAATATATGGTGCTCTTTAAGAATCCTAGAGACAAGTTGCAAATCGCTATTTTAGCCAGACAGATGTACCCCGGTAAGTCACGCTTCTTTTTAGAAGCCTTTGAGGATGCCACCAGAAAGCCATATGGATATCTCATCGTGGATTTAAATGCTACGACCCCTGAGCGTTACAGATTGAGGACAAACATCTTTCCACCAGAATGGACCACTGTATATTGTGAAAAAACACAACCCCTCCATAAAAAGAAGTGAATATATATTCTCCCCCACATATTTGTTTTGTGTGTGTCCCAGAGATCATGTCTGCTCGCTTAAAGCGGAACCTAGCCCTTTTAAAACTTTTAGTTCAAGCCTCTCCGCAACGGAGAAAAGCTATCCTAAAGGCCGCTTCTAACGATTTAGTGGGGGCCATAGCGGAGATCGCACTAAACACTCTGAGAGGTAATGTTCCTTTATCACAACAGCAGATAAACATCTTGAAAAGGAAACGTCAAGCCATAAGGATTTTGGGTGATAAAAGAATAACACTTAAGAAAAAAAAGAAGCTGGTCAAACAGTCAGGGGGGTTTATCGGGCCTCTGCTAGGATTCGCGCTACCGCTCATCACGGGGCTTTTGAGCTAAAATACTAATGCAGCACACAGAAAAAATGTATTTAGTGTCTAGTCAACAACTTGACCGTTTGAGAAGCCCTTCAGTTCATGAGGAAAATATTAGAACCACAGCTGTTCAAAGACTCGATGAAGAAATGAAAGGTATACTTCAAAGTTCTGGTATGTCTGAATATGAGAAAGCCAAACGCTATTCAGAAGTGCTACAGCGCTATCTGGTGCTTAACAGACACGGAGAAATGGAAAAAGAAAGAATAAATCTGTATCTACCCCCACAGGATGATACAGCAACCTCTGCATTTCTAGAGCACAAAAGCCCCCCAGACCCCATCCTGCAGGAAGTGTTAAACAGCATCAGCATGCACCGTAGAAAAAATGCAGAAATACTGCTCAATAAACTGTCAAAGAATAAGGACATTGCATCCTGGGAGAGTAATGGGACTTTTGTATACAAGGGAAGACCTGTAAGTGGCTCTAACCTATTAGACCTGATTCGTGGAGCTACACAGACCCGTGCTCTTTCACATCGGAGGATACCCAAAGGTTGGGGAGAGTTCATGCAAACCCTGGCAGAATTAAACATGCCCTCCACCGTCATGGGTAATCCAGCCAACAGGGATCTGCTGGTACAGCTCAAGGAAAATCCTTCAGCGACAACTGCTGAAATGTACACAAAGACTGTAAAGTGCAAAGACCCCCTCCCCCGTAAAAGACGTAAAGTACTTGATACAAACAGATGGTTGAAGGTGTAATTATATCTTTTCAAATAAAAAAAAAGGCTTTTTTAAAATATAGACTATAGACGTTTGGTTTGTTTTTCAAAAACTCTCAAGAGAGATTGTTTTTATTTAGGATTAGTACAATATTCTTGGTACGGTACACACACCTGGGGGGTATGAAACAGACAGCGAAAAGATTTAGACATACAACATGTTCTCTGTTTGTTGTTTTTTACAAATTGTAAAACCATTTTGTCATTTTGCAATGGTTCTTCGGAATACAGTTTTAAAATATTTTCAAAAGACAGCCCTTTACAACGTTGATGTAGGAAAAACACACAGTGGTTACCGCAGGTTGTAGATACAGGGTGTTGCAGTTGTTTGCTGCTGTATAAAACATCCTCACAATGTTTATTGAAAAAGTTCATAATACTGTTAGGGAAGAACAAACTATCAGGCTGTTGCCCGTAGGAATCAAAAAATTCTCCTGTGCCGTTTTCAGTCACGTATATTGCTAGCCAGTGTTCTCCAGGAAGGTCGTGGGGGTGGGTGTTTACCACCAAGCTTGCAGGTTTCCTTTCTATTTGTACATCAGACAGCCAGTCACTGGGTAGGACGTCTACAAAAGATTTTGTAACATACGGATCCTTCTTTAAAATACGGTAGATCTGTACGGTGTTCATCATCATAGATAATCAAAAAGGACGTTCCTTCTGTGGTTAATTTCTATCACGTTGTCAAAGACACCATACACAATCATATTCACCGTGTGTGGCAAAGCGATGGCAAAACGGATTTCAGCCCGCAGATTACCGGTTTTAATCAAAGAGTAGTGGTCCGTGCACTCTTGGTCGGGTGATAGGTCAAAGGCCAGCAAGGTATAACCTTGGTAAAACTCTTGACGATCAATCAAGAGAGCACTGTCTTTCAAATGTTTACCCGTTGCTTGAACCAGCTGCATGTATTCTCTGATACAACAGCCGTTATCGAAATCCGGCTGGAGAGGTTTCCCTGGGACTTGCTCACCATCCACATACAGCGCAGCAAAGTTGATATCGTAATGTTTAAAATTGAAGGGGTTTTTAGAGTAATTACCGCTGAAAGCGTCATTATCCACAAAGCCCAATACGATAATTTTGGGTAATTGTCCCAAAAAGAGGTTTTCCTGGTTAGTCACACGGGCGCCAGCCGGTATGCTAAAGACTTTCAGACTTACACGGTCCACGGCGTACTTGACATTAGCTCTCAGCAGCGCTTCTGCATGCCCCAAGCGCACTCCCGGTGACACTTTCACTCTCCTTACAAAGAGGGCTGCAGATAAAATAATGAATTTGTACCTCTCGTTGGCATCTCCGCTCATTAAGCAGAACGTATCTTTGTTCCGCGTTAGTTTAATTTTCACATCCACGCCATTTATGAGCAGCTTTTCTTGAAAAAAACAGATCGCTATGTAAATGTCCCAGAAGCTCTACTTTATGGCTAGCGGCTGTAAACACAGCTCTTTCGGTAAAACCTTTATTACGCGATCCCACGTCTCTCACTTCATGGTTTCCGGCTGTGTCTTTATAAAATAGGCCGCTTGTAAACTGTGTTTTGAGAGGACCCTCGCCGTAATTGAGAAACAGTTCTATGAGGGCTCTGTAAGGGTAACAGTTGTTGCTCTGACTAATGAGTCTATCTCCGAGAGTGACATCCAGCTGGCTAAAAATAGAGGCTATTGGATAGTTCACGAGAGCTACTCTGGCCCCTACTTCAAGATCGGACCCATCTTCGTTCACGATTTTGCAGGTCAGGTATAGCAACGTGTTGTTCAAATCCAGGTAATCCTCGCCATGTCCGGCTATATAAAAATCTAAAGGGGCTGTTTCTGACAAGGCAGATAATGGCGGAATCTCCACATAAACACTTTTTCTATGCTGGTTTGTGTGGGGGCCAGTTGAAACAGATCCAGTTCTGATTTCAAACATTCTTCAGACCCCTGATGTACAAAAGCCATAGTTTTTAGAATATATCTTGCTTCTTGGCGGAGAGGTTTCTCTTCTTCCCCTTGCGGTTAGTCTTTTGAGACTTGGCACGTTTGGTCTTCTTTGTTTTAAAAGGTTCAGGAGGCCCCTGTTGATTGGTTCTCTTTCTTTTAACAGCTCTTCTAATAACCACTAATCCTGACCCCTCCTGCTCTGTGTTATTGTTCATTTTATGCAGAACCGCCGTTGTGACACGGCCCATAACATCTTTGGCGATGTTTTTTGCTGCACTTTTCACATGAGGTTTAACAATCTCAAAACCCCTTCTCAAAAGAGGTATTGCTTTTCTAAAGAGACTACGAAAAATTCCGCCTATCCCAGCCCCGTACATGACCGGAGCACCGTAATACCCCGAAAGGCCTTCACCGGCCTGTGCTGCATAGTAATTTCTGTATGCGCCAGGGTCCCCATAGTATTTAACCACAACCATTTTAAAAAATAGTTTTCCGGGGTCGCAGGTGTAGCTTAAGGATCACTTTCCCATAGCGAAATGAGACGTGTTGGTTCTGGTCCGTCTTTATTTCAAATGTTATGGTGTCTATGTGCTGCTTGTTCACAGGAACATAATGCGGTTTATCATAAGTGAAGGTGATAAACTCGTCCTTACCCCCTTTAGTGGGAACACAACGAAGCAGCTGCACAAAATGGTCTCCCACCAGCTGGTGCTCTACAATATCCGTATACAGGTATAGGGTATTAAACCCTCCTGTGATATCCGTTGGAAATAGCGAGCGGTTCGTATTCGTTTTAGCTTCTAGCCCCAAAATGGTCGCTAAGTCACCCCCTGCAGAAATTACTGCTTTGTCCTCTGATTTTAATTTGATTCTTCGGATATTGGGGTCATAGATGATTCGTGGTGCCATGGCTTTGAGGACACTGTTCATGTCGTGGTTCATTTGATCCGTCAGGTTTTGAACGGTTGCATAATACCCTCTTCGTACAACAAAGTGATGCTCTGTGCTTCCTTCACCAGTGGTGACAACATATTTATGGTCTTCTTTAATATTATCCCATGTGTTCGGGTACTGTATTTCCACCAGACCCACTTCCCACGGGCCCTGTAGGTCCAAAGGTCTAGCTAATTGTGTGGTGAAATTAGAGCTGTTGTTTTGTGGAAATATTCTCACAGAGGCGTTACTAGGCAGCGTTACGTAAAATCCCCCTTCATTCATTTTTTTCTTTTTATGAGACAAGGCCTTTTCAAATCAAATGTTTTGAATCTCTGATGCTTTTATCCAGCTGTTAAATTTTTCAGGCCATCCTCGCCATTTCACAAAGCACTGCTTGTTCTTACCTCTCCCTTTTACCTTTAGAACCTTATCAACGCGGTATATTCTGTCCTGTTGAGGGCTGACTTTCTGTAATTCTTCAGGATAAAAAGAACCTTGAATGGTTTCCTCACCATAATCTTGTATCTTGTACACTGTTTTCTGTCCCCTGCTTAGGACGTCAGTAATTATAAATATCTCATCTGTCCATGTTTGTTCATAACCTTTTTCAAATTTCCCTTTAGTTTTTGACAGTCTAACATGATCCCCCTTTTTTAAAAAAGGCTTAGCAGTTTCATGTTTGTTGTTATTGCCGTAGATTACTTTCCAGAACCGCAGTGAGTTTGAGGTTGTTACATCGATGGGGCGGGCCTGTATTGTTCTGTGAAAACTGCGATTGTAACTGTTCATAAAAGCCGGAAGCACATCTTCATAGCGAAAAGTGTTGCGCGCTGTAAAGTATCGCCACATTTTGGATTTTAAAGTCCTGTTAAATCTCTCCACAACTGCTGCCTTAACATCGTTGTTGGTCACAAAATGCTGAATGCCCCTGTATTTTAACAAACTCTTCACAGATCTGTTTAAAAACTCTTTACCTCTGTCTGTTTGTATTTTGTTGGGAACACGACCACCTTTAAATATATTTTCAAAGGCCTCTGCCACTTCACGACCTGTTTTTGTTTTTAGGGTCACAGCCCATGCGTATTTTGACAAAACATCTATCACCGTCAAAATGTATTTGTAGCCTCTGTTATAACCAGACAAGGCTGTCATATCAACCAAATCTGCCTGCCATTGCCAATCTATATCTGACACTATGGTTTTATTTCTTTTAAATCGTACCCTAGCAGGTTTGTGTAAAGAATAAGCATCTTGTTCTGTAAGCCAATCAATCACTTGTTTCTTGGTCACAGACGGCATACATGCTTTAGCTGCCTGCAAAAGAGGTGTTATACCGCCAAAACTGCCGGTATTTCCTGGCTCATTATAAATTTTCTTTAAGATCCGCTGGTGCATTCTTGTTTTTTTATATGGCTGTAAAATACAGAAGTCTGTTTTTTTTAAAACAAAACTAAAGCCTTGTGTTTCACCATTGCAAACCTACACCCCCCACTGCTTTCAATTATCCTCTGCTCAGATTTAGGTCTGGGGGAAGGTCGGATTGAGGCAGAGGGGGCGGAGGGAAGGGGTGTAATTGGATTCTCCGTCTCTGTGTACAGAATGAGTCACAGTTTCCTGTCAGCTCTCTGGTAACTTTTTTTATTGGGGCATGCCTATCTACAGCAAGGGCTTGGAGGGGTGGGCTTGGGCTTCTGGTGACATCACTGGGGGGGTTTGGCTTGGGGGTTTGAGTGACAGCGTACCCTTTATACTACCCGGTCCCTAGTCTTTTGGAAAAAAAAAAACAAACCTGTCTTTTGCAAAGTTTGATCCTGCAGTTCATGCAATTCACCACCGGTAGCTTCAATCACTTGTTTTAAAAAAAAAACCAAATCCTTGTCAACAGAACGAGCCACTGTTTTTCTGCCTCCTATCAGCTTGTATTTTGTTTGGTTTTTTAAAAACAGAGTGGCTAGAAAAAAAGCATATTTCCTGCAGTTTTCCTGCCTCCTAAAAGCATACTACCGGCTCCGACATCATTAAAAAGGCATCAGGAGGTTCTAGGAGCGCATATTTCGGGACTTTTGTATTGTACTTCCGGTGAAATCATCAAAAACAGCCAGAGTCCATTAATACTGACATCATTAAAAAAGCGACAGGACCCTTTCTGATGACGTTTTAGGGGGTGTGTTTTTGGGGGGCGGTGTGGGGTGGACTTCCGGTGATGTCATACCCGCTACGTCACAGGGGGGTGTGGCTGGGGGTTGGGGTGTGGGCGGGGTCATCCGTGACATCATGGGGGGCGGTTTGGGGGTGGGAGGGGCTCCCCATTCACTTCTATTGGGAGGGGAGGAGCATCGATGGGGTCTGGGCGGGGTCTGGGGCGGGGGCCAGGGGCGGAAGGGGTGGGGCCGGGGCAGAAGGGGTGGGGCCTGGGGCGGAAGGGGTGGGGCCTGGGGCGTGGTCGAGGGCGGGATGAGGCGGGAGGGGCGTGGCTACACCCCATTCACTTCTATGGGGAGTGGGCGGGGCTTAGACCGGAAGTGAATGCTGATTGGCTGCGGAAGGGGTGGGGCCTGTGGCGGAAGGGGTGTGGTTGGGGGTGTGGTCGAGGGCGGGAGGAGGCGGGAGGGGCGTGGCTACGCCCCCATTCACTTCTATGGGGAGTGGGCGGGGCGTGGGCGGGGCTTAGACCGGAAGTGAACGCTGATTGGCTGCTGTCATCCTTATCTCACCTGTCAATCAGTTTGATTGATCGTGTACCCATTATACTACTAACCTCATTTGTATGCCAGGGTTTATTGGGGATGATCTCATGTCTCACCTGTGTGGATTTTCATGTGTTTTCTGTGAGAATGTTTTATTACACTCATTAAATGAAAAAGGTCTTTCATCTGTTTAAACTTTCCTGTGCAAGATTAATGTACATTTAGCAAGGAAGGTTTTCCTTCACTCAGGACTCCAGTGTGGACTTTCTGGTGTAGTGAGAGGTCAGACTCCCTAATGTACATTTTCCACATTCAGTACAAGATAATGGTCTCTCTCCTGTGAGGATGTTCTGGTGTGAGATTAGTATATAGTTATTAATGAAGGTTTTCTCACACTCAGTACAAGACAATGGTTTCTCTCCTGTGTGGATTTTCTGGTGTGAGATTAGTATATAGTTATTAATGAAGGTTTTCTCACACTCAGTACAAGACAATGGTCTCTCTCCTGTACTCCGGAGGAGCAGTAAGTAATATAATAAAATTTAGGGAAAGGTAGGTTAGGTTTAAGGGTGGGGAGGAGCGGGGTAGAGGAAGTGTAGGTAGGGGGGTAAGGAATTCTCTCCCACTTCGCTCCTTAATAAACTGGAAGGGAAACGGGGAAGGTTCGATAGTGTCGAGGGACGTATATTACGTAGTTTGGCCCCCTGTGCATGCCACCCACACAATGCGCACATTTTAAAATCGGTGCATCCATATGCGAGCGCCGGGAACCGTGTTTACATGGATGGCCACGTGCAGCTTTGAAAATCTACCCCCAAGTGACTGTTTACCATGGAACCTTTACCCACATTCATGTCATGTAAATGGTTTGTAGTGGGGCAAACGGATTATATGGTGTTTTGAGAAATGTTGCTCCCTAATAAAGGACCTTCCATATTTAATGCATGAGAATGGCCTCTCCTATGTGTGAGTTTTCATGTGTTTTGTGAGAGCGCCCTTCTGTGTGAAGCTTTTACTACATTCAGTACATGAAAATGTACTGAGGCAACTCCAACATTACTCTCTGCATCAACGGTACTGATGCAGCTCCAACATTACTCTCTGCATCAATGGTACTGATGCAAATCCATTACTCTCTGCATCAACGGTACTGATGCAGCTCCAACATTACTCTCTGCATCAATGGCGGGGGGTGGCAGGAAATTGGAATCAAGCAGTTACCAACAAGGGCCCTGAACGTGGTGGTCAGTGAAACAGATAAGTATGGGAAAATAAAGGAAGGGGGACCAGGCAGGGCTGCCCCTTATCACCACTACTTTTTGCCAAATTTCTTGAAACCCTAGTAACTGTTATTAGAGGATATCCCATCGTATCGGGGTTTTAATTTTCTCAACACATTTTCAAATTATCCTTCTTCGCCGATGATATTATATTCACTATCACTAACCCTCATCAATCTTTAACTGCTATAGAAAACAATATAAAGGACTTTAGCGCTGTCTCGGGGTTTAAGGTGAATTGGGAGAAATCAGAGATTCTTAACCTTACCTGCAGCCCTGAGATGGTGTCCAATTTGAAACAATTACCCCCTTTCGGTGTACCTCCCATAAAGTAAAAAAACTTAGGCATTTACTTATCTAACGACTCCAAAGAACTTTTTTACCTGAACTATGCACCGCCCCTGAAAAAAGTAATTACTGATCTAGACCAGTGGGATAGATTACATATATCATGGCTAGGGCATATAGCGACTATCAAGATGAACATCCTGCCGAAACAATTGTATCTTTTCCAGTCCTTTCCTATATCATTCTCCAATGCTATGCTTAAATACTGGCAAAGAAAAGGCTTCAGCTTCATTTGGAAGCGGAGACCTCTGAGGGTTAGCCGCTGAGTTCTCTATCAGGGTAAGGTGGAAGGCAGGTTGGTGGTACCTAACCTTGGTATTTTGTGGCAGTGCAGTTAAAACCTTTGGTGTTATGGCATCAAACAAGGGAAGTTAAGCACTGGGTGCTTATAGAACAGGCTATGATTCTTCCGATGCCCTTGACAGCTTTTCCATGGCAAAATGGGAAATCCTAGAGACCATGCCCCAAGATGCTCCCTACCACACGTCATACAATGAATTTAGGGGATAAATGGAAATCAAAACTGGTGGGGAACAAAACCAGCTGCTTTTTAACTCATTTATTTCACAACACAACCTTTCCACCGAGCCAACTGCTTTCCTCATTCCTACAATGGAAAAAACAGGATATTTACAATTGTGAGCAGATATGGGGGGGGGGGGCACAAAGACATAGCGTCTTTTGAGACTTTATGCTCCAAATACAGGCTAGCACCCTCACGCTTATTCTAGCACCAATTACGTTACTTTTGAAAAGGCAACCAGGTCACCCATGATTTATCTCAGGGGAAATCTTTATTTGAAGGTTATTGTTCATCACCATTACCCCTTAAAGGCTTAATTTCCAAACTTTATAAGTTGCTTAATGTGCCACTTACCAATCGAGCCGCACATATTCCAGCATGGGCTAGTGACCTTCCTAGAGATTTTATGCAAAATGATTGGGACATGGTACATGAGCAAATCCCTAAGACTTCTATATCAGCTCTATTGGTGGAAAACAGCTACAAACAATTGTATAGATAGTATCTAACACCGACAAGGTTAATGAAGTTTATTCCTAATACAGATGGTAAATGTTGGCGAGGCTGTGTTATATTAGGTACTTACGTTCACATGTGGTTGTCGGGAGATCGCACAAGACCATTGTGGAAACAGATAGAAGACTTTAAGTATTTGAAATATGAAAATACAACTTACAATGGAACTGGTGTTACTGCATATAGTTGACACGGCAAGGCTGGCACACCCCCAGCCATTTGCTTTCAATTCTGCATAGCAGCGAGACTGGAAATAGCAAAGGGGTGGAAGGCACCACATTGCCCCTCAATACTCTCTTTATTGAGATGGTTAGACTGTGCATGGACATTGAATAAGTTGACGGCTGAGAAACATCATTCCCTGAACAGATTTCACTCCACATGGGATGCTTACCTTCGCTGGCGAGATTCAGGATTACCGGAGGTTACCGCCATCAATTGAAGGCGTTCAAAGGCTACTACACGGGCCACATTGTTGTATTATTCTCCAGATTTCAGACACTTGTGTGATTCATGGGAGTATATGTGCAGAAGGGAGAGAGGGGGAAAGGGATATCAAACTTTCTGGTGAATAATGAGATTGAGATTATCCAGATGTTCTGTATTGTTTATTTTGTGTTTTACACCAATAAAAATGTTCATACAAAAAAAAAAAAAAAGAAAAGAAGTGTGGGAGCTTGCTGGGAAGATTGGATGGGTCATTTGGACATTTTATGCCGTCATTTCTATCTTTTCTCTGAGAATGGTTGCTCCCCTGTGTGAATTCTCATGTGTTTCATGAGGGCCCACTTCACAGTGAATCTTTTATTACATTCTCTACATGAGAATGGTCGCTCCCCTGTGTGGATTCTCATGTGACTTGTGAGGACACCCTTCCTAATGAATCTTTTATTACATTTACTGCATGAGAATGGTCGCTCCCCTGTATGGATTTTTGTGTGTTTTGTGAGGTCACTCTTCACACGGAAGCTTTTATTACATTCTCTACATGAGAATGGTCGCTCTCCTGTGTGGATTCTCATATGTTTTGTGAGATCACCCTTCACAGGGAAGCTTTTATTACATTCTCTACATGAGAATGGTCGCTCCCCTGTGTGGATTCTCAAGTGACTTGTGAGGGCACTCTTCACAGAGAAGCTTTTATTACATTCACTACATGAGAACAGTCTCTCACCTGTATGGATTCTCATGTGACTTGTGAGGGTACCCTTCCTAGGGAAGCATTTATTACATTCACTACATGAGAATAGTCTCTCACCTGTATGGATTCTCATGTGACTTGTGAGGGTACCCTTCCTAGGGAAGCTTTTATTACATTCACTACATGAGAATGGTCGCTCTCCTGTGTGGCTTTTCATGTGACGATTGAGGGCACCCTTCACAGTGAATCTTTTATTACATTCACTACATGAGAATGGTCGCTCCCCTGTGTGGATTCTCATGTGTTCTGTGAGCGCACCCTTCACAGTGAATCTTTTATTACATTCACTACATGAGAATGGTCGCTCCCCTGTGTGGATTCTTGTGTGACTTGTGAGAGTAGCCTTCGTAGTGAATCTTTTATTACATTCACTACATGAGAATAGTCTCTCACCCGTGTGGATTCTCATGTGTTTTGTGAGGGCACCTTTCATAGGGAAGCTTTTATTACATTCAGTACACATGTATGGTCTTTCACCTGTGTGGATTTTCTGATGTTCAGAGAGGCGTGTTTTGCTAATGAAACATTTTCCCCATTCAGTACAGGAGAATGGCCTCTCTCCTGTGTGGATGCACTGGTGCAACATTAGCCTATGCTTACAACGGAAGCTTTTCCCACACTCCGTGCAGGTAAATGGTTTGTTTCCAGTGTGGATTTGCTGGTGTTGTGGGAGGTTTTTGTTTCTAACAAAACATTTTCCAACTTTAGTGCAAAAGAAGGGTCTTGCTCCAGTGTGGATTATGTGATGTAATTTTATCTTATACTTACTAATTAAACTTTTCCTCCAATCATTGCTGAGGAAGGGTGGCTCTGGTTTATGTATGTTTAGGAACACTTTTAGATTTTTCTTCTGACTGCAGCTTTTCCCAAATTTATTGCATAGAAATAGTGTTTGGAGTGGGTGGGATATCTGATGCAATATTAAATGTGATTCCTTACCAAAGCTTTTACCACAGGAGTCACACAGAAAGGATTTCTTCCCTTTCCCCTCCCTCTGCTGAAGGTCAGAATTCATTTGATCATGATTATTGCTCTGGAATGGGCTCTCTGTGCTCACAGGTCTCTGGTGCTCAGGGATGATTTTGACCTCCATCTCACATGCTGTGACTCCATCTCTTGAGTCTCCTGCAGGGTCTCTCTGCTTCTTCTCTGACTCCTGCTGACTATTCCTTGTGTTTCTCCTCTCAGTCCCCTGCGAAACATTCTCAAAGCCATTTCCTGATGCTCTTGGGATTAGTCCTTCTTCCATAGGATGTTCTTCTCGATTCTCCTGCTTTATGTGCTGTGTGACCTCATCACTTGCTGGTGATAGAAGAAGACATTAATCATGCATTAGTGACCATGCAAATAGATCTGGGTTTCTGATCCTATAATCAAAGCTCTGGCAGTGTCACACAGTGATAGGGCTGAGCATTTCTGACCAACCACTGGTGACCATGAAAAACATCACACAATGGGGTTGCACCAAAAGCCTTATGAGATGAGCTACTAAATATGTATTACCTAGAGGAGAGGAGAAAGGGGGAGATATGAGAGACACTTCCATACCTGAAAGGTAATAATGCTCAAGAAGTAAACTTTTTTTCAATGGAAAATAATTTGTAGAGCAAAGGTCATGATAACCCCGCCCACTGAACGGCATCATCATTCGGGGCCGCAGGGCCTTTAAAAATGCGGCATCCCCGCAGGCACCTTCCCTCTCCGTCCGTCCGTCTCCTGACCAGACCGCTGCCTCCTGTGCGGCCGGCACAGACCCGCCGGGGTCAAAGGAGCGCTCTTGTGAGCCACGCGGCGATTGCCGGAGCCTCCTGGCCTGATTGCCTGCCTGTAAGCATCCTAACCCCGCCCACTGAATGGCATCATCATTCGGGGCCGCAGGGCCTTTAAAAATGCGGCATCCCCGCAGGCACCTTCCCTCTCCGTCCGTCCGTCTCCTGCACAGACCGCTGCCTCCTGTGCGGCCGGCACAGACCCGCCGGGGTCAAAGGAGCGCTCTTGTGAGCCACGCGGCGATTGCCGGAGCCTCCTGGCCTGATTGCCTGCCTGTAAGCATCCTAACCCCGCCCACTGAATGGCATCATCATTCGGGGCCGCAGGGCCTTTAAAAACATGGCGCGCCGAAGGTGTGCGACTAAGGGGCATGTCCCGTAGTGCGCCCCTTTGTGCCCTACAGTCCCCACCTTTTTCTCTCCTCTCCCCTCCTGTTTCCATCCTCCAACCCTTTTCTCCCTCGCCTGCTGCCCTTACCGCACAGAAGGTTTACTCTACCAATTCCTGCCCTGCCCCGAAGGAGCTGCTCAATGCTCAAGTGACACCATTCCTGTGACTCGCTTTGAATTTGGTGTCTATTTATGCCCATGAAACTCTGCTCCTGTATTTTTCGCATTGAATTAATTTTGTTGACTAAGCACTGTGCAGTCTAGTCTAGACTTCTTTTCTTTGGTTTAGTATAGTTACTCCATAGCCCAGTCACTGCCAGCGTTTGTTATCCTGTACCTTTCTCAGACTTATTAGTTGCTCTATTTGTACCCTTACTGCTGTCTGAAATGTGTCTTTTGACTATTCCTACTTTGCACCACTCCTACCTGCGCAAAAACTACTCAACACAAACACACCCATCTATCTCCCGGAAGTCATTAGTGCCCATCATGATCTCACCCCTTACCCAATTTCTAGGCCTAGCTACTCTTGCCATAACCTTAATCAATGTACAATCTATCCTTAAAAAAGCACCCATCCGCCACGACCTAGTCACTGATGACAATCCTGATATATGCGCCATTACTGAATCTTGGCTTAAAGATTCAGACCACGTATTCCTCAACCAGCTCCCTCTACAAACCTATGACATTTTCTCTATCCCGAGACCCAAAAAAAGAGGTGGAGGGTTACTCTTGGCCGCCAAAAAGTGCCTTAACCTTCAACCCACCCCCCCCCCCAGACTAGAAATTGGGCTTTTCAAATCCACCACCTTTCAGATCTGCATCTACGCCCCCCCCCCGGCCTACTCGAACTTGACCCTTCCCCCCTCATTGAATTTATTGTAGACAGACAATCTTAAGACCGACATCCCTGCAGTTATTCTTGGTGATTTTAACCTACATGTGGATGGCATCCCTGCAACGCCCTCCTGTGAAACCTTTCTAGTCTCCCTTAAAGCCTAAGGCTTTAGACAGCTTATTGCCACCCCGACACACAAAGCAGGTCACACCCTCGACCTCCTCTTTGTCAACGCCCAGCTTTCAGTACCCAACACCCCCGTGGCCTCCCCATCCCCTGGTCCGACCATTTCATCATCAATGCTAATATCACTTTTAACACCCCCTCTATGATCTCACAAACACAGAAGAAAACCATCTCTTTCTGTAAATCTTGCTCATTGGATGCCATCTCCCTGGCATTTGATAAAGCAGCAAAGAACCTTGACCTGTCCAATCCAGATGCTGCCTTACACTCTTGGAACAACATCACCAATACCATAGCTGATGAACTCTGCCCCTTGATACATAAAGAAATCCCTCACTCGCAGATAGAAGAAAAACCTTGGTACACCAACGAACTAAAAAAGATAAAGCAGGACCTCAGATCAAAGGAACGCATCTGGCGCTGACAACCCTCCCCCACACACAAGGTAGTATACAAACACACACTCCACAATTACCGACAAGTTACTCTCAAAGCTAAATGGGACTTCTATTCATCCAAAATTCATGATTATAAATTCAACTCTAATGCTCTTTTCTCCTATGTCGCAGATCTCACAAAGTCCTCCCACCCCACTTCCCACGAAGAAAACACCAAGGAAAAATGCGAAGAGCTTGCAAAGTACTTCCATAACAAAATCTCCAGTATTCTCATACGCTTCCCTGCTAAGCCCACACCTATTTCTCCTCTCCCAAACCACAATAGCATTAGATTTGGATCTCTTGACCCTACAACAACCCTTGAGATAGAAACCATCTTAAAAAAGATGAAACCAGCCTCCCACATCGCAGACACAATCCCCTCAAAAACACTCCTCTCCATACCCACCGCCATTGCTAAATCCTTAACCGACATAATTAATTGTTCACTCACTTTTGGCAAAGTCCCAGACCCCCTCAAGCTTGCCATTAAGCCCCTCCTCAAAAAACCCTCCCTCGACCCCACTGACCCAGCAAACTACCGGCCCATCTCCAACCTACCTTTCCTCTCCAAAATCCTCGAGAAGGTAGTCAACACGCAACTTACTGACTTCCTTGAGGACCACAATATTCTGCACCCTTTCCAATTTGGCTTCCGCAAAGGTCGAAACACTGAGAATCTTGTTAGCAATCACAGACACCATCCTCATAGGCCTTGACCAGGGAAATCTTTCCTACTTGCCATCCTGGATATCTGAGCGGCCTTTGATACCGTTAACCATCAAATCCTTCTCTCCCGACTGGTAGAGATAGGTATTGCTGACACAGCATTATCTTGGTTTTCCTCCTACCTCACCCATAGAGAATACTTAATAAAAATCGACAATTCTGAATCCCTCACATTCCCCTCACGCAAGGCATCCCACAAGGATCTTCCCTATCCTCCACCCTTTTCAATATTTACCTACTGCCCCCTCTGCCACCTCCTCACTGGCCTAGGCCTGAATTTTTTCCTATATGCCGACAACGTGCAAATTCTCATTTTCATCCAAAACACGCTCAATGAATCCCTACAATTCTAGGAATTTTGCCTAGTCTTCATTAACTATTATCCAACCTCCACCTTGCACTTAATACAGCAAAAACTGAAATACTCATCATATCCAATCAACCAGAACACACATCTCCCTCCACCACTCCTTTCTCCACGTTAACCCACTCCCAACCCCTCTCTGTAAGAGACCTAGGAGTTGCCCTAGACCAACACCTCAACTTTAAGCCTCACATCAAGTCTTTACTAAAGGGGGGCTTCTACAAGCTTCACATCCTTAAAAAGCTTAAGCCACTACTCCATACACAGGATTTCCGCTTAGTCTTGCGGTCAATCATTCTATCTAAAATTGGATTACTGCAACTCCCTCCTTTTAGGCCTCCCATACTCCACCATTAAACCCCTACAAATCCTACAGAACGTCATGGCGAGAATTTTAACTGACACCCATAAGAGAGAACACATCACCCCTATACTAAAGGATCTGCACTGGCTACCCATCCCTTTCCGCATTCAATATAAAACCCTCACCATCCTTCATAATGTACTCTATAAAACAACTTCGCATGGCTCAAGGAAATGCCCCATTTTCGCTCCTCTAATCGTCCTGCGAGATCCACCCTTGCGGGCACCTTGCATACCCCACCCCTTAAAACCGCACACCTTACCTCCACCAGAGAAAGAGCATTCACCACTGCGGGCCCTGCCCTCTGGAATTCTCTTCCCACCCAACTCCGTCTCAAATCCTCCATCCTCCCCTTCAAAAATGGCATCAAGACATGGCTGTTCCGGCAGGCCTACCCAAATGCCAACCATTCCTAGTCACCTTTCCCCCTGCCAGTCAGTACTCATCATATTTTCTATCTGTTTTCTTTGCTTATATTGTAGAATTTCCATGCTGTAGTATTTGCTTAATTTGTAGAATTTTATAGAATTTGCTTGTTTTGTAGAATCCTTTATGCAGTAGAATTCGTAGATACACTCCACCAATACACTCATCCTATGTTCCCATGTAATCTTTAACATTTTGATGTAATTTAACGATATAATTTTAACAAAATGTTGATGTAATTTAACGAATTGTTGTAAATAAGTTCCCTCTGCTGTGATGGTTATTCCTCTCCTTTCTTTTCTGCCCTTTCTCCTTCTTCTCTTCATCCCGACCCCTTCCCCTTTTCTCACCTGCTCCCTCCCCCTATTCCCTGTTCATTGTATTTCCTCCTTTCTTGAGTTAATTGTAAACTGGCGTGATGTGTTCTACGAACGCTGGTATATTAAAAGCCATAAATATAGGAATATCATCAAGAGATATTTTTTCTTCACAGAAAGTTTGGTGGATGCCTGGAATTACCTCACGGCAGTGTTGGAGATGAAAACTGTAACAGAATATAAAAAATAACAGCGGCATAAACACAGAAGAGAGAGAAGATGGAGAGAATGAGAAATAGGTCAGGAACGTAGGCGAGCATGCTAGAAACAGAGCGGATACTCCATAGATAAAACCTGAGAGGGAGAGAAAAGGGAGGAGAGTGGGGGTAGGATAAGCTTGGAGGGGAAGGATGAGAGTTACCATGGAGGGACAGGACTGAGATTGATATCCAGAGAAGGGCAGGTGTGATGACAGTAAAGATAATAAGATTCTCTTAGGGTGAGAGGAAGAAAAGTTTGTAAAGCAATGGACAATGCAGAAGACAGAATGGCAGAGGAGATGGAGAATATGGGATGCTGACAGTGCACCTGATGTTCCCAATGGACAGAAGTGGGGAATGAGATTGGGTAGGGTTAGCTTCAGGAAGAGGAAGGAGAATGGATCCGTAGGTAGGGGAGAAGGGAAAAATGGCCATGAGACAGCTAGAAGTATGCAGACAAGCTGAAACCTCCCTATTATATCAGTGCATGGCTAAGTATGTCACGGGGTAATGACAGTCATGAAGCAAGCTCAGATCTCTTGTATCCTGCTGTTCATATTCAGCTAATTGTAAAACAAGAATGCACGTGACCGTAAGTGCACGTGGGAGCGAGTGAGCAAAGTTACGCTGGAGTTTTAAATCACGTGCACAAGTACATGGGTATGATGTAAAATAGGCCTAGCATGTGTACTCGAGCAGATGTAAAGCACATTTCTTCCTTAAGAATTTGTCTGCTTTAACGCGTACAGGGAAGAGGATTTTAAAACATGCTCAGGCTAAAGCCATTCCCAGTTTTACCCATTAGCCCACCAGTTTGCCCAGTCTATCTCATGGTCATCCAGACCCTTCTAGTTCTTCATCCTGCACTCCCCCCAGTTGAGCAAGACCCCTCACCCTATCGTGTTAGTCCTAAAAAGTGATTTCTGCAGACTTACACCTCATCGGGGGCAGCAGGAAATATACGCAGCTAACAGTGTGCCACGAGCAGTGGACGTCGGATTTACACACTTAACTGCTGGGCCCACCCCTTTTTTTAGCACAAGCAAGTAATTAGCAGCTTTTGAAATTCATGTCGCTCACGTGCGGCCACGTATTCATCTTTTAGTGCGAGTAACGCTTTTAAAATTTGGCCCATTCAGTTCTGTATCCGGGCAGGTGGGATCAGTAGTCCTGGAACTGCTGCTGAGGGCTCAGTTAAGTCCCTTGAGAAACTTTGTGGATGCTCCCCAGCAGGTGCCTCATGTAAGACATCTGAGATAAATTCCTAGACTGCCTCACAGGGGCCGGTCTCACGTGAGAGAGACAAACAACCAATCTCAGGTGCCAGCTCAGAGACAGAGCAATGCTGGAGCTGGAGTCAGGAGAAAAGTCACAAACAACCTTCAGTAAATCAACCCTCGAGTCCGCTAAACATGCAGATAATGCAATTTTTACCTAGGGAGATGAGGGTCTCATAATTCTCCTTCATCACCTCCCTGTAAAGCTCCTTCTGCCCTTCATCTAAATACCCCCACTCCTCCTGGGAGAAAGAGACAGCGATGTCCTCCAACGTCACCCGCACCTGAAACACAAACCAGAAACACTCAGACACGTGGAGGAGCTCAGAATGCATTAGATCTCAGCCTGATTTATTCTCCTCACATTTTATCATGGAACAGAGGACACCAGGACCCCTCTTCCCCAGGAAATGCCAGATTTGTTCTCTGTGTTGCCCCTAGAATCAGTTTCCTGCATAGACCCCAAGGTTTTCAAATCAAACTGGAAAATATTCTCTAATACCAGAGACAGAGAAAATGAAATGTCATTGCCTGGATAAATCACATTATAATAAAAAGGAAGCTATAAGAGCATTATCCAGAACATCAGGAACATCT
Organism: Rhinatrema bivittatum; assembly: GCF_901001135.1. Taxonomy (NCBI): domain Eukaryota; kingdom Metazoa; phylum Chordata; class Amphibia; order Gymnophiona; family Rhinatrematidae; genus Rhinatrema; species Rhinatrema bivittatum. The sequence goes on along the minus strand of NC_042616.1, from coordinate 30,512,190 downwards.
GGTTCTATTCCATCAGGAGGACTCACTGTGCTACATCCTAAGAGGGCAGGAAGAGTTTGGTGTCCTGGACAGTGACATATCTCCCATTGTGATGTATGAATTCTGTATTCAGGGGTGTTGCAAACCATGGGCAAATAGGGATCGTGCCCCAAATCTCAAACAGCTGTTTGGTTTCCTTTTCTGCAGGGAAAAGGAAAGGCGAAATGAATACTTACCTGATAATTTCCTTTCTTCTACATTCAGGCAGGTCAATCACACAAATGGGTTATGTACCTCTTCCAGCAGGTGGAGACAGAGTAAAAGCTGATGAAAGGACATACAGGCCTGTCCAAACATCAGCCTACAAGTATTCTCTGGAAAAGCCAAACTGTGGACAAACTGCTCATACTTCCAACCGAGAACTCTGAGCTCAGTCAAAAGAGCTAACATTTACTAAGCTAAGGAGCTGGTCATGACACTTACCAATCCTGAAATGAGTAACAGATATATTACTCAGCGTCATCCGTACCTAGAAGACAAACTGAAAGCAAGATGGCAGCTGAGGGTGGATTGTGGATCAGCCTGCCTTCCTTAGAGGAAAGGAAATTTTTGTATTTTATTTTAATTTTATCACATAAGTAGGAATTTCTCCTTCCTGATCATTCAGGCAGGCCAATCCACAGCTGCCCAGAGACCCAGCAACATCACACATGCTAAGGCTGGCGTCTTCCTGAGCCCAAACGATCAAGTGGAATGCCTGGAAGGGTGCATAAGGATGACCGCTGATGACTTCCATAATCCAATAAGGGACTATAGTTGCCCGCGCCGCTGGCTCACCCTGTTTACCTCCGCCATGGAGCATAGTTGACCATGAGAGGATTAATAACCTCCAAGTACTGCATCAGATGCCACTTGACAGCTGGAGCACTCTCCTCTGAATTCCTTTGCAGTGTGGCAGGGAAATAAACAGAGTCAAATGAAATTCTGAAACCACTTTGGGCCAAAAGAAGACAGAGTCCGAAGCTGTTACCCCCCCCCCCAGAGTCACAGGCAGGAAAGGCTCCCGGCAAGAAAAAGCCTGCAGCTTGGAAACTCAACGTCCTGAGCAGATTACCTTGAAGACTGTTTTTCTAGGGTTAAGAACCTTCAAGAAGAAGCTATGTTGCAGTTGAAAAGGTAGGACTCGAAAGAAATCCACAATCAGATTAAGTTACCATAAGGACACAGGTAGCCACAAGGGAGGATGAAGATGCTTAACTTCCTTCACGAACCGAGAAACATCCAGACAGGGAGACAAAAACCCACCAAGAACTCATCTCCTATAACAGGTGAGTGCTGCCACTTGAACCTTCAAGGAGTTAAGGACCAAGCCTTTAAGCAATCTGTCCTGAAAAAATCAAATTTCCACTTTGAGAGGCTGAGAACCTCGCTCCTCACACAAGGCCTCAAAAACTCACCCGACTCTCACATAAGCCCGAGATATAGAAACATATATATATTTTTATTTTAGCCTGATGCAAAGTGAAAGCACTGCAGCAGAATAACCATGCTTTAGTATAGAATAACCATGTTTAGTTCTACTGTTCGATGCACCCCTTGTTTCTATGTAAACCAGCATGATGTGACCTGGTCATGAATGCCGGTATACAAAAAAAAAAAAAAATCTAAATAAATAAATAAATAAATGCTTCAATAACTTGAGCTGTCTCAAGGGCCAAACTGTAAGAGAAAATTGACCCGGGTTGTCATGTAGAATGGCTCCCTACAGCCATACATCCTTCCCGGGCGGTAGCCTAAGAGGCCTGCCCTCCAGCAGCCACTGCAGATCGGCATACCACAGCCATTGGGCCCTATCCGTTGCCACCAGAAGCAGGATTTCTATCGCAATCTTTCAAACAATCATGCCCATTAGTGGCCATGATGTGAAAACTGTCCCGCAGTCATGCCTGAATGAGAGCATCAATCCAACAACTTTCAGATCCCTTCTTCGACTAAAGAACTTTGGAACCCTGAGCAAGACGGCCCTTACATTGCCCTTTCCAGTAATGTGGCAGGCTAATATTTCTAAAAGATGTGCTCATGCTATGGCAGAGCAACATCTATCTCCTCTGTCAATTGTTAGATTTGGTTCTAGCGTGATAATGAATGAAGTCTACAGTTGCCACATTGTCCAACATTATCCTGCCCGCCTGAGTCTCTAAACACCCAACAGACATTAAGCACTGCAGATGATCCTTGGCACTCCAGCTACCTTGCACCAGCAACTCCTGACAGTGAGCCCCCGCAACCTTGAAGGCTTGCATCTGTCATTAGCACTAACCCTTCTAGCGTTTCACAGGAATATCCCTCCTTCAGATGGAAAGCGAAGCCTCACCATGCAGTCCTGAGAGTGCAGACTCCACCAGAAAGCAATGTGCTTTGAAGAGGCCTCAAGTGCTCTCTCACCCAGGGGACAACCTCAAAGGTGGCTGCCATCAAACCCAGATTCTGAAGAAACAAAAAGCACTCTGTTGGACGAAAGGCCCTTTTCTGGGTTTAAACTCGAGCAATTGACTTCTAATAAGACTCTCTGGCAGAAATACTCTGCCCGGCTTCGTATCACAACAAATATTGGGCTACTCCAATGTCTTAGACGGCTGTAAACTGCTTTCAGCCAAGTTCACCACCCAGCCTTCTTGTAGTAGAGACTAACTTGCAAGGAGGTGACTCTCTTCCACGCTTTTGGCCTGAATCAACCAATCACCCAGATAAAGGTGAACCAGGATGCCGTTTTTCTGTAAAGACGCCGCTAGCACCATGACTTTAGAGAACCTGGGTGCCATGGCCAGTCCAAGGAACAAGGCCTGACACTGATCATAACGTCCTAGAATTGCAACTTCAAGAACCATTGATGTTCCCTGCGAATGGGAATATGCAGAAATACCTGCAGCAGATCTAGAGACACAAAAATGTCCCCAATTGCACTGCCAGTAATACAGAGCGCAGAGTTTCCATACAGAAATGAGTCAGCTGCAAATGTCGATTGACTCCTTTGGGCCGAAAGGATCCCTCCTTTCTGGGTGCGCCCAAAATAAATGGGATAGCGGCCTGTGTTTTCTTGCAATTTGGGAACAGGAATTACAGCCTTCAAGCCCAACAGCCTCCTTAAGTTAGTCTCCACTGCCACTCTCTTCTGTAGGGATTTGCAGGGAGAAACCATAAAGGCCTCCTGAGGAAAGCAAAGAAACACCAAAGTATAGCCTTCTCTTATCACTTCCCAATGGCCCGACGTGATCTGGACCTACCTCTGAAATAAGCGAGATAGATGTCCGCCTATCTCTGCCCCAGCAGGTGAGGCTGCAGATCTTCACTGTGAAGAACAAGGTGCACCGTTCCCGGAGCCCGCATTCTTCCCAGGCTTTCTAGGCCAAAAGGTCAAGACTCTGAAAAATCGCTCCCCTATAAAGTGGAATATTCCTGTAGTCTCTAGCGTGACCTCTTGCCCCAAAGGGACACGCTGCCTGCTTGATACTCTCTGGCATATGAAGGTCCTGGGACTCCTCTAATCTAAATGCCATTTTCTCCAACTCACTGCAATAAAAGAGAACCCTTAAAGGGTAACTTAATGAGAGTAGACTTAGAAATTGTGTCTGCCGACTAATTTCCCAGTCACAGCTCCTGCCTAGCCAATGTTATGGAAGCCACCCTTCTGGCAGTAGTGCGAACAAGGTCCCAGCCCGCATCAACTAAGACAGCAGCTCCCGGTTTCATCACCACTTTGCTATTCGACTCTGCTTCATCAGTCTCCCAAGAGAGACGTAGACTAGCCCGAACCACCAGGGAACAAGAGGCGGCAAGTTGCAGATTCATAAGAATGGCTTCAAAGGTCTACTTAAGATAGTTTTAATTCTGCTATCCTGAGCATCCTTTAGAGTTGCCCTTCCTACCACCGGAATGGTGATCCACTTGGAACCAAGGGGTACAGACTCAAAGTGTGCCCCCCCCCCCCTTCAAAATTCACTTCTGGAGTACTCAATTGCATCCAAGAGGGGAAGAAAAATGACATTCTGCATCGGGTGACCAAAAAGAAATCACCCCCTGACTCACCAAACATCTTCAGATTCTGAGAAAACAGACTCAGCATCTCATCACTATGAAAGAAACGAAGAAGAGAGTTTTATATGGCTCTAATACGGGGGAATTTCTCCTTCCTCTAGAGGGGAGAAAACCAATCCTCATCGGAGTCATCCTTATCCACATCCTCTTGAACATGATTAGGGACCACTGTGGCAGACAAATGGGGACCTCGAGAACGTGACTCTGATTTCAAAGGTATCCCCATCTCTGCTGGACTTCCCTGCAGAAAAGTCTGTAGTCCCTGGAAACATTCCTACCCAGGAAGAGGAGGAAGGGTCCATACCAGGCCCCATAGGCCCTAATCTGACAACCTCTGACCGAGCATGCCCTGTCCTAGGGTTAACTGAAGAAGGGGACACCCCTGTTGTGTTGCCTTCAGCTCCAGTGTTCCCTGTCTGAGGGGACGGACCATTGTCGGCAAAATCAGTAGGAGGCAAATCATCTCAAGCATCCAGACAGTGCAGTCACAAATTTGCAGAAATCCCTAGCTGCAATGCCCTTACATGTCAAGCAGCACAGATCGACAAGCGCTTAGACTTCTTTGTCAGCAGCACCTACCACGTTTTTCTTATGCATCCAAATAAAATACTCGCCCTAGAATATGCGCACTGAAATATGCGCTCAACTAAACACTCCATATGCAGTCAACTACATGCCCAAGCAGGCTTTTTGTACGCCATCAAGTCAGCGCTCTGTACATACAAGCAGGCTCAGTACACAGCTCTGTGGCATTGTGCATACAAGTAGGCTCGCATGTGCACGTCAATGTTACTACATCATTGCCAGGCAAGAATGTACACACTCAAGTGTGCAAAAACACTGCAATGGTCTACCACCCGGCTCATAGTCCTAGCGGGACCTAGGCAAAGGCTGCTCAACCCACTAAGACTGAGCCATGTCCGCACCTAACTAAACTCCCCAGAGAAGTGAAAGAGAATAAAGGAAAAGACGCTATTGGTGATAGACTCCCCCAGAGGGGAGGAGTTAGCAATCTGGTATTGATTCGGCTCCCCCAAGGGGAGAAGCTGACTATCTGTCAGAGTTTGCTCCTCCAGAAGGGAGGAGTTAGTAATCTGTTAGTGACCTGGCTAAAGAGTTAGCTAACTCAGTCTAAGGAGTATATCAGATTGCTATCTGTAGATGCCCACTCCTCGAGAGAGGAGGAGTTTGTACTCTGATACGGATCTTGCTAAGCAGGTAGCAATCTGCTAGGGCCTTGCTCCCCCAGAGGGGAGGAGCTAGCAGTCTGTTAGAGGTCAGCTCTTGAAGTGTGAGGGATGAGCACTCTAATGTGAATTGGTGAATTCTTGAGTCGATGGCAGATGACAGCGCCCTCAGGAGGATACTCTGAGAGGAATCACCGACTAGGCTGGAGGATGGAGACAGACACAGATAGTTCTTTATTATACAGACAGTAGAACCTCCAGAGGTGGCAGTAGTAAGCTGATGTGCCCTGCACGGCTGAAGTCCCTCAGATACTGGAGCTGTGATCTCTGGGTTGCTGAGCTTTAGAGAGAGAGACTATAGATAGTGAGTAGACAGGGTATGCTGGATACATAACCAGTAATAGATGGTATACTCGTATAGATCATTGAGAAAGCTCAGTAGTTGGAAAGAGCTAGACCTTCCAGGAGTGAGTACCTGGTTCCAGGAACAGCTCTGAGAAAGCGGTGTTAACTCACAATTGTATATCTCTGTAATGGGTTCTATGAAATAAAGAGTCTTCAGTATATTCAGGAACAGGAGCCTCTAGGCGAGTACTGGTTCCTATATGCAAACTGAAATAAGAACTCACAATATCTGTGTATGCGGTGGCTTCTGAAATAGAAGAGAATCATTGGAGGGTTTTAGGAACATGGGCCCTCGAGGAGCGAGTACCGGATCCCGTCTTAGCAATCTGAAATCAAGAAGAGAGAGCGGGGCCCCCGAGGAGCGGGTACCCCTGGTAAGTTGAGGAGGCAGAGCAGCGGAGAATGAAGCAGGTCAAGATGATCCCCGCAATCAATCCCCGACTAATTCCTTGCTAACTCAATTCGTAAACATAAGCGAAGACCTTTTAAAGTTGGAAGCGGATGACGTCACTACAGGGGGACTCCCCCGAGGTTCACGCCCTTGCTGGTACAAGGTTCAGAGTGCGCACGCACCCTTACATCATCAGGAACATGGTGGATCCGCAGCATCAGGCCAGCCCAGGGATTCCGAAGAGAAGCGGCGAGGAGAAGCTGCAGCAGCATCTGTCCGTCAGACCCTAAGGAAGTCGCCACAGAGGTAGAGAGGGTGGAGCGAGGGCAAGAGCAGGCACGAACGCAACAGACGCCAACCACTGATGGCAAGGGGAATCCAGTATCCTCCCCCTTCTCCCTGAAATCAGCAATGCACATCTGGATTGTTGTGTTGAGAGCCAGGGTATGGGGGTGCATGAGAACCTTGTGGGAGGGGTAGATGTGTGTGGGAAGAAGAGGGGCAGAGTGTGGTCCCAGGAGACGGAGTGCACAAAAGTATTGGTGGTAACAGAGATGTAGCCTAAAGCAGGTCTTGGTGGGCCATGGCCAACCCACTTTTCAGTCATATCCATCCAATTTTCTTTGTGCATTTGCAAGTTTCCCATGGGGCCAATTGGAAACAGCCAGCAGCTCCTCCCAATATAGGAAGACTTCTTCCAGCAGTGGTGGAAGCTGTGGAAAGAATTTGCAAGCTAATTTGCAAGAAGGAGGCTGCGTGGTGGCAGGAAGATCACCAGCGCAGTGCCAGCAGCCTAAGCCTGGATTAGAGGCATTGGGGGAGAAATGATCAGTATCAAGCCTGGTGGAGGATGGAGTCTGACAGAGAGAGGCTACTGGAGCTTGGTCATGGGGGTTGAATGTGAGGAAGCTGGGGAAGGGCTTGGGGACAGGCTGGGTTGTAAAGAACGTCAGCTTAAAACATGCGTCTGTACGATGATGGCACTGTCTGTATGTGCTGCTGATAGGTACTGCAGGAGATCTCCATCCCAGGGCAAGTCTGATTCACTCATCCGGGTGTATCTGAGGGCTGCTAGATGCTATGGAACCCAAGACCTGCAGATAGTCCCAGACCCATGTACTGGTAGATGCAGCAGACAAGAAACTTTGTTTCAGGAAGAACAGTGCCACTCCAGGAAGGCTTCTTTGGAGGCTGTAAAAATTCTAAGGAACAACCATCTTTCACTACCTCTAGAACCCACTGGTCAGAGATGATTTTGACCCACTCCTTGTAAAAAAGGGACAGCCTGCCTCCTACCGCTGTCGGAGAGGAGTGGGCCAGCTTGGCATCAATGGGACGGCTTGCCAGCTCCGGCCCCCTGACGGATCTGCCACAACCCCAAAAGGACTGCTGGTGACCCGACGGCTGCTTGGAACCTGCAGAGGAGGCCCCTCTGCCTGACCAAAAATGTCTCGACTCTCAAAAACATGGACAAGATGAATAAGGCTTCTTACTGCCCTTTTTGTCTTCCGGCAATCTAAGGCCCTTGGATTCACCCAGGACCTTCATCAGTTGATCCAGATCTTCTCCGAAAAGAAGCTTTCCCTTAAAAGGCAGATTACATAACTGAGTCTTGGATGACATATCCGCTGACCAGTTGTATAACCAGAGGAGTCATTCATGCAGCAACCACCCAAACCATACTCCTGGCTGCCGTGCACATGAGGTCATGCAAAGCATCCACCATATAAGCATCTCGCGCTTCAAGGCGCACTGCCTGATAGGGGAATAGTACTCCTGAAGATATCGGTTCCTGCAGTTTCTGATTCCAACATAAGCAGGCGAGTTACATCAAGCTGGCACAAACGGCCACACAGAGGCCCAAGACAGACACCTCGAACATGCACTTTAAATGCCCTTCCAGCTTGCGATCCTGGACATCCTTCAACACGGCCGATCCCACTACTGGAATGGTAGTCTTCTTGGTCACCGCAGAGACCACCACATCCACCCGAGGTGTTCTCAGACGATCCAAATTCTTGTCCAGCATGGGATATAGCTTGGACATCGCTCTCCCCACCTTCAAGCCCACTTCTGGGGAATCCCACTCCCAGCTAATGAGCTTTTGAATCTTCTCAGGAATGGAAAAAGCACTGGGAGAACCCCGCAGAGCATCAAGAACTGGGTTGACACCCTCATCATCCAACTCCTCCGGATCCAACTTGATCCCCAGTTCATCTAAGACCTGGGAAATGAGAGGGTGCAACTCCTCCCTTTTAAATAGGCAAACTACACGACGGTCATCACCATCTGCCCTGGAAGCATCCACAGAATCCTGATCATCCTTGGTTGCATCAGGGCCAGAACTCAGACAAATATCCAGCTCTACCTCTGGGTCCACCTGCAGCTCATCTGAGTCCTCTAGATCCCTGGGGACAGAGTCCAGACGAGAGTCCCGTGAACTGTGATGCTTTACTACAAGGCCCAGAGAGACTGCAGACCCACGAGCGTGGTCTCTTGGATGACCCAGAGGACCTCTCCCTGGTTCTCCGAGCACCTGCCTTCCGAGCCAGGAAGGTGTCATGCATCAGCAAGATAAACTCCAGGGAAAATCCTCCCGGACCCCCCAAGGCCTAATCAGGGCTACAGGATGGAGACTCCTCCCCCTCCTCCCTGCATTGCAGGGGAAGGAGGAGTAAGGGATTCAGCATCGCAGCAGTCTACCACGGGAGCAAGAAGAGAACACTCCCCCTTGACCCCTGCCACGGACCCCCCCCCCACCCCGATCGGGAGGCCCTCATGAGCTTGGGCCCTTTGGAGGAGAACCCCTCCCCCCCCCCCCCAAGGCACAACCTGTGCACAGGGAGGAGGAAATCAGGCAGGTGGACCAGGTCCCACAGGCCTTACAGCCTGCTGCCCGCAGTTTTTCTTCCATCCCAGCAGAAATTCAATCTTCCCGCTAAGCAGACGTGCTGCTGGGTGAAGTGGGCATCACCATATGGAGCCGCAGAGTAACTGTCGGAGCGTGGGAGAAAGGCCGAGATGGGCGGACAGGGTGCGCGAAACGCCGGTCTACAGAAAAACCCATGGCGCGCTGAAATCATAAGTCCCCCGTCGGGAGAAGGCTCCTACACCTGCCCACACGGTTCCCACTCCCTTACTGGACCCAACAGCTGTGGAGGCTGGCCGCCCCCGGTACAGCCCCCCCCAGGCCGATTATCCCAGGTCGGAGCTCTCCACAGCCTCCGCAGAAGCAAATGCAACCTTTTTTTTTTTTTTAATTAGCTTCACCCACAAAGAGAAAGAAGCAAAAGTCAACAGGGGGGATACTTCCCTGGTGAGTCCAGGGGCGGGCAGGAGGGGACCTCGGGGCACAGAGAGTGAGCCAGTCCCCTGGCTATCAGGGCCCCCAGAAACAGCGGGCTCAAACAGCCACGGGTAACCAACCCCCCCCCCCCCATTCGCCCAGCTCGACCCGAGGGATGGCCCCCGCCACCGGAACCTGACACCTCGGGGAGCTGCAGCACTTCTAACTTCCAGATCAGTCAGGACTGCAGGTTTGCACCTCTACCATCTGCTGGAGACAGAGAATGCTGAGGGACTGCAGGTGGCACTCTCGGTTATGTAGCAGTGCCTCAAGGTTTTGTTCTCTGCCTCCATCTGCTGGTAGGGAGGTATAAACCCACTGGTCTGCAATGATCTGGGTACGTCCAGTAAAGTTGCATCAATAGTATAAAGGCTTACAGGTTAAGGGTAGTAACCGCTGCACCAGCAAGTTACCCCCATGCACTTTTCTCCTTTCTGGCCTATAAAAAACAAAATAAAGAACAAACCTCACCCAGGAAAAGTTATCTGGGTTACTACAGGACAGGGAACTCTCCAATCAGATTAACTTTACCCAGGTAGCACTGAATATGAAGTCTATCTGTAGTAGGCAGAGAACACGCTATTCCTTCTTCAGGAATATAAATAAGACTGTGAACCAAAAAGTCTCAGTCAAACAAGTATTTTATTTCATTTTGCAAAATGGGAGTTGCTCATAGTCAAAAGTCTAAAAGCAAGCAAACTTACTTGAGATAAGCCCACCCTTCTTATACAATTTTCAAAGTTCCTATCTTTAGTTTGGCTGTCAACGCCTCTTGGCATATATTCTATCATGCTCTTGCCACCTGTGAAAGGCTTAGCCTTACTCTTTCTTCTAAAAAGCTGGCACAAGAAGGATAAGGGGGGGTATAGGAGGGAGAAAGGGGTGGTTGCTCTCTCTGTACTGACCGTTGTGATTTCTCTTGACAACATCTGCTTCCCCTGGAACATGGGGGGGGGGGGGGGGTTGTACTGAGGGAGTTTGCTCTCAGCCCTACCTCTCGTGATGTACAAAGATAACAAGAAGCAGAAGTTAGGCTAAAGGCTACTATGGGGAGAACGATGTCACCAGGCTGTGCAGACCAATTTGTGACTTTGATTCTCTATACTTTCCACAAAGGCCCGGGTTTTTACTTACAGGCCCTTGTGGTCGTCTTCAGGACCGGGTAGGATTTATTCCAGGCAGGTAATCTGTTTCTAGAAAAAGGGGGGGGTTGCTTGGGTTTTACTGTCCCCTGTCAAGCTGCACAGACTGTTAGTTTTAAAAGCATGAGTTCCCTTTTCCTTCTTAATTTCTAAGCAAAAGCTACAATTTCTGCCCTATCTACGGCGGTTAGTAAAGCTACAGAAGAATTTGTAGTGAGCTGCCCACCCTGTCTTAGCAGCCTTCCAAACAGAATTACTAGCAGCATAGGGCAGGCTTTTGCATCACACAACTCATAAATCAACTTAGTCCCATTTACCTTTGTTATTATCTTTGTAATAGCAACATTCTCAGGTAGTCCTCACATCTCCAGCTAAATTTTACCCTACCCAGAGCACCTCCACCAGCTAAATTTTCTACAAATAATGAGCTATAAGCAACCCAAACAAAGTTTCACAGGAGAGTAGGGGGAGAGATTCCTGTTTCCAGTTTTGTAAAAGCAACTAGGAAAGTTACCCAGACAAGCCCTTGGGAGCATCAAACTCTCAGTGTAAAAAGGCAAAGGTGAGAGGAGGAGGCAGAGGGGGAAGATAAAGAAGTCACAGGAAGCAGAAACTGAGAGGCTCCTTAAGCAGGAGGAGCTGCTGCTGTATGAGGGAGAGAAGCAGGAAGAAGAGCCTGAGCGGATGCAGAGAAAAAGGAGCCCAAAGAATGGATTCAGTGAGTGGCTGGGGGGATGGGAACAGTCCCAGGCTGCATCCCCTGCCCCCCTCCTACCTGCTGAGCAGAAAGCCCTGCAGCCATTCTCCTGCCCTTCTCAATCATCAGCTTCTCCCTTAATGGCTGAAGGAAGAGGAGGAGAGCAAAGCAAGGAGAAGTGCAAGTAAGAGGAAGGGGAAGTCCAGGCTGGGAATTGTGGGAAGTGTAGTCTTAGGACGTTGGTGTTGCAATTGGCTGATAAATAAAGCAAAGTCCAGTTCTGTTCATAAAAATCAAAATGGGTAACTCTGCAGCCTCTCAGAGAGAATGGGGAGCAGGGGGAGGGGAAACAGGGGAAAATAAAGAAGGAGGGGAGAGCAGGGAGGTGGGAGAATAAAAGAGGGAAAAGGGAGGGATTCTGGGGACAGAGCAGGGTGAGGAGACGCAGGAGGGAGGGAGGCTGGGAAGGATCAGGGAGAGGGTAAGGAAGAGAGGGTGTGAGAGAGAGCTCCCTCTGACTGCTGCCCTCTGCCTCCCCCGCCCAGCACTGACAGCAGGAGCTGATGCTGCACACAACCCTGCAGGATTCAGGATCAGCTGGGACTGCACTCTCAGGAATATTGGGACTGGCAGACTGGGAACTCAGATTCATACATTATACCTGGAAGGAGAGCATCAGCTTGATGAGGAAGGAAGCAATCCTGTAGCTAGGACCTGCCCTCAGGATGATGTAGTATCCTCTAGCACTGAGAATAGTTCTCCAGGAGCACGGGCCCAGGAGGGAAGACTGGGAGCTCAGATTTATACTTTATACAATGAGCAGGCAAAACTCTCTATAATCTCATTGTATAAAGAAAAACCAGCAGCTATAGCAGCAAAATATATGCTATCCTGCCACCAGACCACAAATGAGATCTTCTTAGAGTTTGGGTAATTGCCAGGTTCTTGTGGCCTGGTTTGGCCTCTGTTGGAAACAGGATGCTGGGCTTGATGGACCCTCGGTCTGACCCAGCATGGCAATTTCTTATGTTCTTATGAAACCTGACTAGGTGACGATATGCAACATAAGAACATAAAAATTGCCATACTGGGTGAGTCTGAGGGTGCATCAAGCCTAGTATCCTGCTTCCATTAGTGGTCAATCCAGGTCACAAGTATCTGGCAAGATCCCAACTGGTAAATAGTTCCCATGCTGCTATCTCACATTGAGAAGCAGTGGCTATACTCTAAGTATACTTGGTTAATAACAATGTCTGGACTTCTCCAGGAACTTGTCTAAACCTTTTTTAAACCTAGCTATGTTAATTTTCTTAACCATATTCTCTGGCAATGAATTCCACAGCTCATTTGTGCATTGAGTGAAAAATAATTTTCTCCTATTTGTTTTGAATGTTCTACTTACTAACTGCATGGAGTGTCCCCTTGTCTTTGTAAAACACTGCCTTACATTTATCTGTTCTAATCCACTCATGATTTTATACACATCTGTCATATTCCCTCACAACTATCTCTTCTGCAAGTTGATCAGCCCTAACCTCTTTAACCTTTCCTCATAGGTGAGCCATTCCTTCCACTTTATCATTTCTTTTGTACCTTTTCCAATACAACTATATCATTTTTGAGATACGGTGAGCAGAACTGCACACAGTACTCTAGGTGCAGCCTCAGCATGGAGCAATACAGAGGCATTATTAATTCTACATTTTATCCTCCATTGCTTTCCTAACAATTCTTAGCACTCTGTTCGATTTTTTGACTGCTGCCGCACACTGAGCCAAGGATTTCAAAGTATTGTCTACTATAATACCCAGAACTTTTTGCTGGTTGGAAGCACCTTATATATGGAAGCTAACATCTTAAAACTACAGTGTGGGATACTTTTCCCCATGGGCGTGACTTGGTACATGTCCACAATAAATTTCATCAGTCATTTGGATGCCTTCCAGTCTCACAAGGTCCTCCTACAATTTTTTATAATCTGCTTGTGATTTAACAACTTGGAATAATTTAGTGTTGTCTGCAAATTTGATTACTTCACACTCATTGTTCCCATTTCCAGGTCATTTATAAATATATTAAAAAGGAATGGTCACAGAACAGATCCCTGGGGCTCTCCATTATTCACCTATGTCTACTGAGAAAAAAAGACCATTTAGTCCTACTCCCCGTTTCCTACCTTTTACACAGTTTGCAATCCACAACAGGACATTGCCTCGTATCCCATGACTTTACAGTTTTCTCTCACTGGCACTTATCAAACACCTTTTGAAAATCCAAATACACTACATCCATCAGCTCACCATGCTGGCTGTGTCCCATTAAACCATGTTTTTCTATATGTTCTGTGATTTTGTTCTTTAGAAAACGTTCCATGAGTTTTACCAGCACTGAATTCAGACTCACAGGTCTAGAGTTTCCCCAAACACCCCTGGTTCCCTTTGTAAAGATTGGGGTTACACTGGCCAACCTCTAATCTTTGTGCACAATGGACAATCTCAATGATAGGTTACACATTAACGGTAATAGATTACAATTTCTGTTTTTTAGTTCTTTTGTAACTCTGGGGTGTATTCCAACTGTTCTGGGTGATTTGCTACTCTTTAGTTTGTCAGTCAGCATTATATCTTCCAACTGATTTGTTTCAGTTCTTCCTAATCATCAAGACTGAATACAGTTTCCAGGATGGATATCTCCCCAACACTCTCTTCAGTAAACACCAAAATAAAGAATTAATTTAGTATTTTCACAATGATCTTTTCTTTTTTTTCAATTTACTCTTTATTGAAACTATAACATTTAAACAATGACATCATTTAAGGAAATAAAAATAATAATCATATTATTTATACATGAAACATGTACCAATCAATCATGCAATTATACCATTTATAGCCCACATCTAGAGGTTAGAAGCAAAACAAAAACGTAGAAGCAGTATCCAATTTCTTTATTACAACCTAATTCCCCCCCCCCCCCTTTTAAACTGCATTTACCTGAGATTCAATCTTATCTCTAAGAAATTGATCCAAATGCATAGGATCTACAAACACAAATTTTTTATTCTGGTAAGTTACTAAACACTTACATGGGTATTTTAGGAAAAAGCTAGCACCTATGTCTCAAGCCTTCTGTTTATAGGATAAAAATAGCTTCTGACGGGCCTGAGTGGCCTTGGAAACGTCCGGAAAAATTTGGACTTTTTGTCCACAAAAAATTAAGTGTTTATTTTGGAAGTATTTATGAAAAACCAAATCTCTCTCAGTTTTTAAGGAAAATGAAACCACCAAAGTGGCTCTAGACACTACATTATCAGTTGAGTCTTCCAGGAATGTAGTGATGCCTGGACTCTCCAGGACATCCAGTCCCCCTTCCTGAACTGTTGTCTTTTTCCTACTTGGAATATAATACATTTTTGATAGGACAGGTACTCTATCTTCTTCAAAAGATAAAATATCACACATGTATTTCTTAAATAATTCCTTAGAGGAAAGCAGGCGGGTAATAGGAAAGTTAAGAAAACGTAAATTGTTAACTCTTATTTCATTCTCTAACTGCTCAATCTGGTTATGAAGAAATAAATTATCCTTAATAAAGGACGTACATACAGTTTGCAAGAAACCAGATTGAGAATTAAGTGTAGAAATAGAGGTAGCTAAATTATTTAACCTATTATCTTGTTCCAATAACTTATCTCTCGTTTGAGATGAGAAATTATGAATTTGAGAAATAGTACTTGTCACTTTCTTATCTACCTGAGAGATAAGTCTCCATAAATCCAACAACGAGACATTTTCTGGCTCTGTACTTCCCCCCACTGGCTCAGTCATAGGAGGTATTATGATAGGCAAAGGTAAAAGGGATACATTTGTTACAACCGGTTCAGTGTGGGGAGTACCCCTGTTATCCCCACCCCCAAGTCCTTCCACCTCAAGAAAAGAAGGGTGGTTAGCATGGGGAGTGACAACAGTTGCTCCTGGAATTGTCCCGCTATCCAATTGCAAAGCTACTGGTTGTAGGGGTGGTTGCAAAGGGCCGGGACTCAAAGATATCCCCGAGGGTGACCCAACCCCCATAGAGTCCTTCATGGACAACTCACCCAAGTGTAGAACATAGTTGTCCATCGGCCCCAAACTTTGTTGATGTGGAGGGTATAGGAGAAGAGGTCCAGGTCTTCGATTTTCTTTTCTTCTCCATTCTTCTACCAGGGGCGCGCCCCTTTGGTGCGCGGCTTCGGCTGCATGCCTGCGGCTGTGCGCCGCTGTGCCCCTGATTTTAAAGTTCTTCCGGGCTCCTTCCAGCGACGTCAGGGCTCACGAGGGGGGCGTTCCTCTCCCTCACTCTCTCCTTTCGTCGGCACAGCAAGCTGTCTTTCACCTCGGGGATCCTCCTCCTCCTCCCTGCTTCAGGTATCAGCTTCCTCCCTGGATTCCACGCCACTGTGCCCCTGATTTTAAAGTTCTTCCGGGCTCCTCCCAATGACGTCAGGGCTCACAAGGGGGGTGTTCCTCTCCCTCACTCTCTCCTTTCGTCGGCATGGCAAGCTGTCTTTCACCTCGGGGATCCTCCTCCTCCTCCCTGCTTCAGGTATCGGCTTCCTCCCTGGATTCCACGCCGCTGTGCCCCTGATTTTAAAGTTCTTCCGGGCTCCTCCCAGCGACATCAGGGCTCTCGAGGGGGGCGTTCCTCTTCCTCACTCTCTCCTTTCGTCGGCACGGCAAACTGTCTTTCACCTCGGGGATCCTCCTCCCTGCTTCAGGTATCGGCTTCCTCCCTGGATTCCACGCCGCTGTGCCCCTGATTTTAAAGTTCTTCCGGGCTCCTCCCAGCGACATCAGGGCTCACGAGGGGGGCGTTCCTCTCCCTCACTCTCTCCTTTCGTCGGCACGGCAAGCTGTCTTTCACCTCGGGGATCCTCCTCCTCCTCCTCCCTGCTTCAGGTATCGGCTTCCTCCCTCTCACAATGATCTTTTCTTACCTACTGTATGTGCCCCTTTAACCCCTCAATCATCTAATGATCCAACTGACTCCCTCACAGGCTTCCTACTTCATATATATTTTGAAAGTTTTTAGGAAATCATGTGACATGAGCAAGGTAGGATGTGAGCCTGCTAAGCTTGGGGTACTATGCTACCCAATCTGGCCATATCCACACCGAAGTGGATCGGAAGAAGGCCACTGTTAAACCATGAGTGGTAATCACCTGCATCTTCCACTTTGCACATAGGGCAGCAATCCTGCGAGCCATCCATAGCAGCAAAAGGTACTGATAAGCCAAGACTACTCACCTAAGCTTTCTATGCTGCATTGGGAATTTTCCTCCTTGTGTTTTGCCTGCATGACCTGAAGCTGCATTGTGTATTACTTTATCCTGCCTGGCTGTGTGTGCACTACAAAGGAGAAGTAAAGAGCGTCATTACTGTCTCGGAAGCACAAGAATTTGTGCTACTAATGGAGAAAGTGATACAAGAATCTCCTTTGGGGTGTCTGCCTCTGGGATTAGAAGCTCCAGATATGAATGATTATTGCTTTGAGATCTAATTTGCTTTCTCTTTAAGATCTATAATTCCGGGATAGAATTATTCTTGTTTATGATGAATTTGCCACAACTGCTATCTTCTTCGGATGCAGATTCTGTTGTCAGTAGTGTTGCATTTGACGGTCCTCGGGCTGTTCCCACGAACCTCCTGGCCAGGCCTATCCCATTGGTTCCCGATGATGCATGGCTCCCCTTGGTCTTCTTGTGGTGGGTTACTGTGCTCTGATGCAGAAAGATGCCAGTGATGCTCCAAGTGCCAGAATGTCGCCAGTTCCAGCTGCCCTGCTCCCCCTAAGGCACACGCATGCCCGACATCACCCTATTTAAAGGGCCCAAGGTGGGAAAAGCCTGGAGATGGCTCCTGAAGATATCACTCACAGGTCTATCAAAGGCCCTTGCTGACATCCCTTCAGCCCCTCAGCAGCAGATCCATCTACTCTGAAGTAGTACGTATTGCTTCAGCAGCTTGCATTTGTTCCAGTGCCTTGTGTTCAGTGTCCTTTTCTTTAGTTCCAGCATCCTTGTTTTCAGTGCTTCAGTTTCTTCCTTGTTGTCCACTTGTTCTTTGCCTTGCCTTCCTGCCTTGCCTATCCATCCTTCCATTCCCTTCAGATGCATACCTGGTTTGACCTTGGACTGATCTTGGATACGCTTGACCTCTGCCTGCCCACAACCACTGTCTGCCTCTGGATACGATTGACCGCCGCCTGCCACCTACCACTTCTGGCACCAGATACACCTGTCCTCTGTCTACTCTGCCGCAGCTATCTTATAATGAATCTCTCTGCTATCAGCAGAGGCCCCCACCTAAGAGCTTTCGGTCCTGGCACTCAAAACTCAACCAAAGAGGAACATGGGCTGGTAGAGACAAAGCTCCAGCTGGACCTCTGCTTTGTCTGGGTCCACTACTGACGGTGGGGACCTGCAGGGCTCCTCCCTGCAGGTTGCATCACCCCTGCCTCAGCCAAAGGGTCCACAAATGCAACAGGATGCTGAGGCAATGGATCCGGAAGACTTGACATTATTGCAGGCCATCGTTGATCAAGCCCATTGGGTGCAGGATCAGCAAAGTATCCTGGAACTCCTGACTTCCTCCATCGACCAGCCGTCCACTCGCTTGGACATGTCCACTTCGGTGGTGTCACCTCCTCCAGCAACAGTACCACTACATCTCATAGCTTCTAGCCATCCTATACCACAGCTGCCAGGTCCACCTTGGCATGCTGGGGATCCTAAGCAATGGGGATTTTTGATTCAGTGCCATATGCACTTTTCTCTTCAAGCACCATTGTTCCCTGATTACCAGACAAAGGCTACATATATTCTTTCCCTGTTGAATGGCACAGCCCAAGCATGGGCCTCTACCCACTGGCAGCATGGGAATCCGTTTTGCAAAACTTGCAACCATTCACCGAATTGTTCAGAACCATTTTTGAGGAGGCTGCCATGGCTTCCGAGTTACTTCACCTCCGCCAAGGCTCTAAAACCCTGACGGAGTACACCATAGAATTCTAGACGCTGGCCACAGAACTCAACTGGCGAGAGGATACTTTGAAGCAATCTTTCTTGAGGGCGTCTCTTCAAAAATCAAGGATGAGCTTGCTACTCAGGATCTTCCTGCCTTGCTGGAAGAACCCATTGTGTTAACTGGGAAAATTGACCATCTTCAGCAGAGAACACGAGAGATCCGCCACCTCAAAGGAACATCACATTGGCACCCCTTTTCCAACGCCCACTGTTGCCTCTGACCCCTGCTCCCTCAACCTCTACTCTTCCCGAAAAGCCCATACAATTGAGCCATAGCTGTTTGGCCCCAGAGGAGAGGCTCCATTGCCAGCAGCAGAGCCTTTACTTATACTGCACTGGCCTGGTCCATTTGTTGGCTCAATGCCCATTCAGGTTGGGAAATCTCAATGCTTAGGATCCTGTGGGGAGATTACTTTAGGCCTTACTTTTCCAGCTGCCTAACTACTACTTTACATGACCCTGGAGTTGGGTCCCACACACTTCTCCACACAAGCTTTTGTGGATTCGGGCTCCGGAAGGAAATTTATCCTGATGGAACTTATTGACCAACTCCTCATTTTGTTATAACCTCTATGGAATGTGGACCCTTGGCCTGTGTTGGGATTGGTGCTACCTGGGTGGAAGGTCTGCCACAGGTTCCCAACGACAGGAGGCGAGGTTGATGGAAGACAGGGGCCAGCTGGAGCTTCACCAATACCAATTCTTTACCCCGCGGGTTGAGCCTTTGGGGTGACGGGATTGGCTGGACTTAAGTGGGACCCCTGGGATGGCGGTAGGCAAAGAGGAGATGATGCAGGTGGTCCAAGGTTAGAAGCCAAGGAAGGTATGATAGCCGGTCCGAGGTTAAGAAGTCAGAGAAGATCCAAAGCCGGTCCGAGGTTGAGAGCCAAGAGGAGATCCAAAGCCAGTCTGAGGTCAAGAAGCCAGAGAAGATACGAAGCCGGTCCGAGGTCGAGAGCCAAGAGGAGATCCGAAGCCAGTCCGAGGTCAAGAAGCCAGAAGAAGATCCTAACGGGGGAAGACAAGCAGGAGGGAGCAGGAAGCAGGATCCAGAACAGGGAGGCAGGAGCGGGAAGCCAGGACAGGAACAAGCAGGAAACTGGAACGACAAGCAAGCTGGAAACTCAATGAGCAGACCTGTAGCCAAGTCGTCTGCTGCAGGGAGAGCTCGGTTTAAATAGGGAACGGCTCAGATGAGAGTGGGAGGAGTCCTTTAAGGCACCCTAGGTGGCGCGCGCGCTGGGACGCAGAATAACCTTGAATAATCAACAGGAAACGATTTTATGTGTTTGTCAAATTAACAATGTAATCATTCTAAGCAGCTGAGAGTCAAACCTTTATACAAATGTGAATGGTGTTATATTTATAGAGTATGCAATTATAAGCCCCTGATGCAGCTGACAAGGCGAAACTCGGTCGGGCGTTATTGTATTTAATAAATTTTCTTTCCAAGGAATCAGTCTTGCTTTTGTTTTTTCACATCTGTGGCTACCTTAGACCGACTTCCGTTTTGTTTTTTGGGTCCTTACGTACTGGCCTCCTGCATCTGAAAAGAGCCTGCATTTGATCTCCCAGGCCATTCACCCCATTATCTTGGGATACCGTGACTCCAACAGCATCATCCACACTTTGACTGAGCTACCCTACAACTAACCCAGTGGGACTGTGAGTGTATGGATTAATGGCTGGAGCATGGGGAACCTCCTCAGCCTATTAACCGTGGCTACAACTCTTCTGGGGTTTCCTCCTCATTACGTGGAATATTAAGACATCTTTTCAAAGAAAAAGGCTGAGATTCTACCAGCTCACCACATGTACAACTGTGGGAATGAGATCCTCCCAGAGACCAAGCCCCTTTATGGACTTATTTACCCTTTGCCACTTCCTGAGACTCAGGCTGTGTCTGATTATATCCAGGAAAACTTGAAAAATGTATTTATCCTTCCTTCATCTTCTCTGAATGGGGAAAGGTTCTTCTTCATTGTGAAGAATGATGGCTCCCTCAGTCTATGCTTAGACTACCGCAGACTGAACGCCATTACAAAGAAGGACTTCTTAGTGTTTGGGTAATTGCCAGGAACTTGTAACCTGGATTGGCCACTGTTGGAAACAGGATACTGGGCTTGATAGACCTTTGGTCTGACCCAGAATGGCAATTTCTTATGTTCTTATCTTCTTATAGAGATCTTTAAGAACCCAGAGAAAGGTTTTTCTTACTCTAAATTCCACATCTCTGTCAGCTCCACTGTGTGCTGGGAGATGAGAATACAGAGCTGCTTAATCCACAGGGGAAAGAGAGAGGCACTGCTAGGGAATGTGGACCCTTGGCCCGAGGTGGTAAGAACATAAGAACATGAGAAAATGCCATACTGGGTCAGACCAAGGGTCCATCAAGCCCAGCATCCTGTTTCCAACAGTGGCCAATCCAGGCCATAAGAACCTGGCAATTACCCAAAAACTAAGTCTATTCCATGTTATCATTGCTAATGGCAGTGGCTATTCTCTAAGTGAACTTAATAGCAGGTAATGGACTTCTCCTCCAAGAACTTATCCAATCCTTTTTTAAACACAGCTATACTAACTGCACTAACCACATCCTCTGGCAACAAATTCCAGAGTTTAATTGTGCGTTGAGTAAAAAAGAACTTTCTCCGATTAGTTTTAAATGTGCCCCATGCTAACTTCATGGAGTGCTCCCTAGTCTTTCTACTATCCGAAAGAGTAAATAATCGATTCACATCTACCCGTTCTAGACCTCTCATGATTTTAAACACCTCTATCATATCCCCCCTCAGTCGTCTCTTCTCCAAGCTGAAAAGTCCTAACCTCTTTAGTCTTTCCTCATAGGGAAGCTGTTCCATTCCCCTTATCATTTTGGTAGCCCTTCTCTGTACCTTCTCCATCGCAATTATATCTTTTTTGAGATGCGGCGACCAGAATTGTACACAGTATTCAAGGTGCGGTCTCACCATGGAGCGATACAGAGGCATTATGACATTTTCCGTTTTATTCACCATTCCCTTTCTAATAATTCCCAACATTCTGTTTGCTTTTTTGACTGCCGCAGCACACTGAACTGACGATTTCAATGTGTTATCCACTATGACGCCTAGATCTCTTTCTTGGGTTGTAGCACCTAATATGGAACCCAACATTGTGTAATTATAGCATGGGTTATTTTTCCCTATATGCATCACCTTGCACTTATCCACATTAAATTTAATCTGCCATTTGGATGCCCAATTTTCCAGTCTCACAAGGTCTTCCTGCAATTTATCACAATCTGCTTGTGATTTAACTACTCTGAACAATTTTGTGTCATCTGCAAATTTGATTATCTCACTCGTCGTATTTCTTTCCAGATCATTTATAAATATATTGAAAAGTAAGGGTCCCAATACAGATCCCTGAGGCACTCCACTGTCCACTCCCTTCCACTGAGAAAATTGCCCATTTAATCCTACTCTCTGTTTCCTGTCTTTTAGCCAGTTTGCAATCCACGAAAGGACATCGCCACCTATCCTAGGACTTTTTACTTTTCCTAGAAGCCTCTCATGAGGAACTTTGTCAAAAGCCTTCTGAAAATCCAAGTATACTATATCTACCGGTTCACCTTTATCCACATGTTTATTAACTCCTTCAAAAAAGTGAAGCAGATTTGTGAGGCAAGACTTCCCTTGGGTAAATCCATGCTGACTGTGTTCCATTAAACCATGTCTTTCTATATGCTCTGTGATTTTGATCTTTAGAATAGTTTCCACTATTTTTTCCAGCACTGAAGTTAGGCTCACCAGTCTATAGTTTCCCGGATCACCCCTGGTGCCCTTTTTAAATATTGGGGTTACATTGGCCACAGAACAGTCTTCAAGAAAAAGTGGATAATTTTAATGATAGGTTACAAATTTTAAGTAATAGATCTGAAATGTCATCTTTTAGTTCCTTCAGAACCCTGACGTGCATACCTTCCGATCCAGGTGATTTCCTACTCTTTAGTTTGTCAATCTGGCCTACTATATCTTACAGGTTCACAGTGATTTGGTTTAGTTGATCTGACTCATCACCCTTGAAAACCTCTCTGAAACTGGTATCTCCCCAACATCTTCATTAGAAAAGACACAGAAGCAAAGAATTCATTTAGGTTTTCTGGAATGGTCTTATCTTCCCTAACAGCCACTTTAACCGATTGGTCATCCAATGGTCCAACCGACTCCTTCGCAGATTTCCTGCTTCAAATATATTTTTTAAAGTTTTTAATATGAGTTTTTGTCTCTACTGCCAGCTTCATTTCAAATTCTCTCCTAGTCTGTGTTATCAATGTTTTACACTTAACTTGACAATGCTTATGCTTTTTCCTATTTTCTTCAGATGGATCCTTCTTCCAATTGTTGAAGGATATTTTTTTGGCTAAAATAGCTTCTTTCACCTCAACTTTTATCCATGCTGGTAATAATTTCCCTTCCCTTCCACCTTTCTTAATGCATAGAATATATCTGGACTGCACTTCTAAGATGGTATTTTTAAGCAATGTCCACATCTATTGTACACTTTTAACCTTTGCAGCTGCACCTTTAATTTTTTTTCTATTTTCCCCATTTTATCAAAATTTCCCTTTTGAAAATTTAGTGTTAGATCTGTAGATCCACATATTGTCCCCTTTCCAGTCATTAGTTCAAATTTGATGATATTATTGTCACTATTGCCAAGTGGAAAGGGCTGATAACAGCCATAACAGTCCCCAGGGTTGGCCATGCAGCATTTGTTTGGTTTTTTTTTGCTGTGCACAAGTAGGGCATGAGTCAGGCCTTGATGTCTTGCTTCATATGGGGCCACAAGTAGTGTTGCTGAAGCAATTCAAGGGTTTGTGCCCGCCGAGCATGACCCTCAACATGGGAGCCATGGGCCCATTTCAACACTTTCTCACGTACTCTGGAAAATACAACCATCTTCCTTGGAGGGTCAGTGGCCATGATAACCAGGAGTATCTCAATGGGATTTATGATGTGTCTGGGAGGTTCTGGGACATCCTTGATGTAAAAGAAGCGAGAGAGGGCACCTGCCTGTTGATTCTTGTGTGCTGGACGATACTGCAGTTTGAAGTTGAAGCAAGCAAGAACAAAGACCAGCAGTCCTGCCTTGAATTTAGCTGCTGAGCTTGATGTAGATATTCAAGGTTTTTGTGATCCATGTATATTTTAACACAGCATTGGGCTCCTTCGAGTAGGTAGCTATTTTGACAACCAAAAGCTCTTGATCTCCACTGCTGTAATTCCGCTCCACAGAGGAGAATTTCTTCAAGAAGAAGGAACATGGATGGAGTACCCCTTCTGGAGTGTATTGATCAGGACCGCCCCCATGACTAGAGTAGAGGCATGAACTTCTAAGATGAAAGGTCGCTCAGGATGTGGATTATGTAGGCAGGGCCCGACTACAAAAGCGTTCTTCAAATCCTGAAATGCATCTAAAGATTTTGATGGCCAGTCTTTGGTGTTGGCGCCCTTGTGGGTAAGGGGGGGCCACCTCTGAAGAATAGTTTGGAATAAACTGATGATAATAATTAGCAAATCCAAGCAATTTCTGTAGAGCCTGAAGCCGCACCGGATGGGGCTAGTCCCTGATAGACTTTATCTTGTCAGGATCCATACAGAATCTGTCACGAAAGACAATGTATCCAAGGAAAGGGAGTTCCTCTTATTCAAACTTGTTCAAAGAGACATTTTTCCATCTTGGTGTAAAGATTGTTCTCTTGCAGGCACTGCAGAATGCTGTGGATATCTCAGCAGTGAGCATTCAGTTTTATGAAAAGATCAGTATGTCATCTAAATACACGAGTACACAGGTGTAGAGTAGGTCACGAAAAATCTTGTAATTTTTTTTTTTTACCTTTGCTGTCTGATCTTAGTTTTCTAATTGGTTGGTCACAGGCTTTTTTTTCCACCTTCCCTTTCTTATTTTTTTGCCAATTCCTTTTATATTATCTTTTTTTCTGTTTCTTTTCTCTCCATCTTCTTCCCTCAAACACACTGTCAGGTTCTCATTCTCACATGCATTTCTCTCTCTCACACACACACACAGGCTCTCACTGTCACATGCTCTCTCATATAAAATCATTCATACACACAGTATCTCACTGGCACATGCTGTCTGACTCTCACACACCCAGGCTCTCTCTCACTCCCACATGCTGTCTTGCCCAAGCACAGGCTCTCACTGTCACATGCTGTCTCTCTTACACACAGAGGCTCTCACATGCTGTCTTTGCAAACATTCAGGTCCTCACTCTCACACACAATCTCTCAACTCATCTCATACACGCACACACACACACTCTACAGTCCCTCAGCTTCTCTCTCACCTCTGGGCCTCCTCTTCGCGGGTCGCCGCAGGATGGGCTCTGCAGCGGCCCTTATCGTCTCGGGCCGCGGCAGCCCTGCTACCGGGCCTCTTCCTCTTCTCAGGCCATTGCAACTTGGGATTTGCGGCGGCCCGTAAGTGCTGCTCCTCTTCTGCACACGCTGATGCCCCTCCTCCTTCCTGCCCACGCGGCTCCGGCAACGTTTACTTCCGGGGCCGCACAGGCAGGAAGGAGGAGGAGCATAAGCGCGTTTAAACGCAATCTTTTTCTTCGGGCCATGGTGACGTGAACCTCACCACGGCCCTGCCGATTTGCCTGTCGCAGCGCCGCATGAGCCTCCCTGCGCCCGGGGGCACTGGCTCCCCTCGGGATACCACTGCTCGCGGCGCCCCAGGTTTCTCTTCGGGCCACAGCGCCAGCAGACCCTCTTCTTGTCTTTGGCCGGGAAGTAAAAAAAAAAAAAAAATCATGTGATGGGAGCGACCGGCCCACCGGGGGAAGCCCGATCCCCCGATAGGCCAATCCGCCCCTGAGGAAACCCCAGAAGAGTTGTAACCACAGTTATAGGCTGAGGAGGTTCCCCATGCTCCAGCCATGAATCCATACACTCACAGTCCCACTGGGTGAGTTGTAGGGTAGCTCAGTCAAAGTGTGGAAGATGCTGTTGGAGTCACGGTATCCCAAGATAATGGGGTGAATGGCCTGGGAGATCAAATGCAGGCTCTTTTCAGATGCAGGAGGCCAGTACGTAAGGACCCAAAAAACAAAACGGAAGTCGGTCTAGGGTAGCCACAGATGTGAAAAAACAAAAGCAGCTTGGAAAGAAAATTTATTAAATACAATAATGCCCGACTCCGGCAGGGTTTTGCCTTTTTGGCTGCATCAGGGGCTTATAATTGCATACTCTACAAATATGACACCTTTCATATTTGTATAAAGGTGTGAGTTTCAGCTACTTAGAATGATTACAATGTTAATTTGACAAACACATAAAATCATTTCCTGTTGATTAATCAAGGTTATTCTGCAGCTTCACAATCACTGGTCCTCTTCTTGGATCCCTGCTGGTAGTGGGATAGTGATCTTATGGATTTCTTTATTTATTCTGCCTAATTCAGCATCATCTGCTCAGAAGTCAGAAGGAGCTTTCTCATTTGGCCTCCGATCCACACAGTTTGATAAGAGGGGAGAGAAGGATATTCCCTGACACAAAACTGACTTAAATCATGGAAATAATCTGGTGCTTCTGCTATCAGAAATATCATCTTATGCACTCCCAGGATGCAGCCGAAAAGGCGAAACTCGGCCGGAGTCGGGCATTATTGTATTTAATAAATTTTCTTTCCAAGGCATCGATCTGGCCAGTATATAAGGTCACCGGTACCGTGGTCAGGGTAACTTGACCTGGAAGAGGGACTCCGTAGATGGAAGAGATTATCAAGGGGGAGGTCTTCTGGACCGTGGAAATGAGGAGTGGGTCAATAAGTTCCGTCAGGATAAATTTCCTTCCTGAGCCGAATCCACAAAAGCTTGTGTGGAGAAGCATGTAGATCCCAACTTCAGAGTCATGGAAAGTAGTAGTTGGGGAGCTGGAACAGTAAGGCCAAAGTCATCTCACCACAGGATCCTAGGCATTGAGATTTCCCAACCTGAATGGGCATTGAGCCAAAAGATGGCCCCGGCCAGTGCAGTATAAGTAAAGGTTCTGCTGCTAGCAATGGAGCCTCCCCTCTGGGGCCAAACAGCTACAGCCCAATTGTATGGGCTATTTGGGAAGAATAGAGGTCGAGAAGCAGGGGTCAGAGGCAACAGTGGGCATTGGAAAAGGGATGCCAATGTAATGTCTCTTCAAGGTAGCGGATCTCTCGTGTCCTCTGCTGAAGATGGTCAATTTTCCCAGTTAACACAATGGGTTCTTCCAAGAAGGCGGGAAAATCCTGAGCATCACTGGCATCTTTCTGCATCAGAGCACAGTAACCCACCACAAGAAGACCAAGGGGAGCCATGGAGCATCAGGAACCTATGGGATAGGCCCGGCCAGGAGGATGGTGGGAGCAGCCTGCAAACCATCAAATGCAACACTACTGACAACAGAATCTGCATCCGAAGTAGATAGCAGTTGTGGCAAATTCATAATAAACAAGAATAATTGTATCCCAGAATTATAGATCTTAAAGAGAAAGCAAATTAGATCTCAAAGCAATAATCATTCAGACAGCTTCATTCATAATCTGGAGCTTCTAATCCAAGAGGAGAATGGAACAGCTCCCCTATGAGGAAAGACTAAAGAGGTTAGGACTTTTCAGCTTGGAGAAGAGAAGGCTGAGGAGGGATATAATAGAGGTGTTTAAAATCATGAGAGGTCTAGAACGGGTAGTTGTTAATCGGTTATTTACGCTTTCGGATAATAGAAAGACTAGGGGGCACTCCATGAAGTTAGCATGTGGCACATTTAAAACTAATCGGAGAAAGTTCTTTTTTACTCAACGCACAATTAGACTCTGGAATTTGTTGTCAGAGGATGTGGTTAGGGCAGCTAGTACAGCTGTGTTTAAAAAAGGATTGGATAAGTTCTTGTAGGAGAAGTCCATTAATTAAGTTGACTTAGAAAATAGCCACTGCTATTATTAGCAACGGTAACATGGAATAGACTTAGTTTTTGGGTACTTGCCAGGTTCTTATGGCCTGGATTGGCCACTGTTGGAAACAGGATGCTGGGCTTGATGGACTCTTGGTCTGACCCAGTATGGCATGTTCTTATGTTCTTAGGCAAGCACCCCAAAGGAAATTCTTATAACACTTTCTCCATTTCTAGCACAAATTCTTGTGCTTCCGAGACCGTAATGACGCTCTTTACTCCTCCTTTGTAGTGCACACACAGCCAGGCAGGATAAAGTAGTACAAAATGCAGCTTCAGGTCATGCAGGCAGAACACAAGGAGGAAAATTCCCAATGTTAGTAGTCTTGGCTTATCAGTATCTTTTGCTGCTATGGATGGCTCGCAAGATTGCAAAGTGGAAGATGCGGGTGATCACAACTCGTGGTTTAACAGTGGCCTCCTTCTGATCCATTTCAGTGTGGATTTGGCCAGATTGGGTAGCAAAGTACCCCAAGCTTAGCAGGCTCACTTCCTGCCTTTCTCCCATCACATGATTTCCTAAAAACTTTCAAAATATATAAGAAGTAGGAAGCCTGTGAGGGAGTCGGCTAGATCATTAGATGATCGAGGGGTTAAAGGGGCACATACAGAAGGTAAAAAAAGATCATTGTGAAAATACTAAATTAATTCTTTATTTTGGTGTTTACTGAAGAGAGTGTTGGGGAGATATCCATTCTGGAAACTGTATTCAATGTTGATGATTAGGAAGAACTGAAATAAATCAGTTGGAAGATATAATGCTGAATGACAAACTAAAGAGTAGCAAATCACCCAGAACAGATGGAATACACCCCAGAGTTACAAAAGAACTGAAAAAATGAAATTGTAATCTATTACTGTTAATTTGTAACTTATCATTGAGATTGTCCATTGTGCACAGAGATTAGAGGGTGGCCAGTATAACCCCAGTCTTCACAAAGGGATAAGAAAAATATTCCTTACCTGCTAATTTTCGTTCCTGTAGTACCATGGATCAGTCCAGATGGTGGGCTATATCCCCCCGTCCAGCAGATGGAGTCAGACAAAGCTTCGGAGGGTGCTGCCTATTAAACCAGTGCACCCTCTGCTATTCTTCAGTAATAAGAATATCAAAGCAGGATACATAGAGAAGGATGGATCAACGAAACCAGACACATGTAACTTCAAACAGTGTGAATGAAAAAATTACCAACTGCTGCCAAAGGGCAAACGACAAACTGATGCCAAAGGGCCAACTTGCAAAAAGAGGTATTGAACAGCACCATAAGAGAGAGGCTACCACAGAGGTCAGAGAATAGAGAAGCAAAGCAAGGAAGTTGAGCAGTAAATCCCAAACAAATATCCCAGTCAGACTTAGGGAGGGCATCTGGACTGATCCATGGTACTACAGGAATGAAAATTAGCAGGTAAGGAATAATTTTCTTTTCCCTGTACGTACCAGGATGAGTCCAGATGGTGGGATGTACTTCCCTACTTTGGGTGGGCCCTTGATAGACTTCCCTACTTCGGGTGGGCCCTTGATAGACCTGCTCGAATGACCCTGTTGCCAAAAGAACCAAAAGATGACGACTGGAAATTCAAGCGATACTGCCTAGCAAAAGTATGCAACGATTTCCAGGTGGCCGCCCAGCAAATCACCTGCGCAGAAATGAACTGGCTCTCCGCCCAGGATGCCACCTGAAAACGAAGAGAGTGGGCCCTGATGCCCAACTGGGGTTGCCAATCTGCTCCAATATATGCCGCCACAATAGCTTCTTTTAGCCAGTGAGTGATCGTTGTCTACGTGCCCCTGAATCCCTTCTTGGGACCATGCCAAAGGACAAACAGATGATCTGGTAGATGAAACTCATTAGCAACCTCCAGGAAACGGATCAGGATGCGCGTGACATCAAGCTTACGGAGCTCACGTGGCCCATTAGTGGAGAAAGAGGGGAGCTCCACGTCTGATTCAGATGAAACGCGGAAACCACCTTAGGCAAAAAGGAGGGCACGTGCGTAAGGTGACCCCAAAATCGGAGGTAGGGCTCCCTGCAGGACAGCGCCTGGAGTTCTGAAACCTGGCGGGCAGAGCAAATGGCCACGAGGAAAACAGTCTTGAGTGTGAGATCCTTGAGGGTAGCGTCACGCACAGGCTTGAAAGGAGGGCCTCCCAAGATCCGTAGGACTAAGTTGAGGCTCCAGGAAGGACAAAGAGCCTGAACCGGAGGCTTTAGATGCTTCACACCCTTGAGGAAGCGGATGATATCCGGGTGAGAGTAAAGCAGAATTTTCTCCTGTCGATGTAGCAGGGATCCAAGAGCAGAGACCTGAACTCTCAGGGAGTTGTAGGCGAGGCCCTTCTCCAGGCCCGCCTGTAGGAACAAAAGGATTTGAGGGACCGAGGCCATCCGTGGCAGAGCTGAATGGGAAGCGCACCAGGATTCGAAAACCTTCCACACTCGGACATAAGCGAGAGACGTAGAAGTCTTCCGAGCCTTGAGGAGAGTTGAAACTACGGCCTCTGGATATCCTCAGTCTATGCCTCTCAAAAGCCAGGCCACAAGACAAAAGCAATCTGCCTGGTCGAAAAATACTGGCCCTTGATGAAGTAGTTACTGAAGATGGCTGAGGCGGAGAGGGCCATCCACCGCTAGGTTGATCAGATCTGCGAAAAACGGACGGCGGGGCCATTCCGGCGCCACCAGAATCACCGAACCCCAGTGGACTTCAATTCTCCAAAGGACCCTGCCCATGAGGGGCCATGGTGGGAACACGTAGAGGAGAAGGTGATTTGGCCATGGGAGCACTAGCGCGTCCACCCCTTCCGCGCTTTGCTCTCATCTGCGACTGAAGAACCGCTGAGCTTTTGCATTGTGGGAGGTGGCCATGAGATCCAGGTGAGGGGTCCCTCAATGCTGGATGAGGAGCTGCATCGCCTCCTCGGAGAGCTCCCACTCCCCTGGGTCGAGACGTTGTCGGCTCAGAAAATCCGCCTGAATGTTGTCTACCCCTGTGATGTGGGAAGCCGCCAGCCATGAGAGGTGGGCCTCCGCCCACGCTATCAACTTGTCCATTTCCAAGGAGACATGACGACTTCTCGTGCCTCCCTGACGATTGATATTCGCTACTGTGGTTGCGTTGTCCGAGAGAACCCTGACCGCTCGATGATGGATGAGAGGGAGGAAACTTCTCAGCGCCAAGCGATTGATTGGCCAAGTGAGACCTCTCCACTACCCCTGAACCAAGCTCATTTGCCAGACTGCCCCCAAGCCGGAGAGACTAGCATATGTGGTAACCACCACCCAGTCTGGGATGCTAAGTGGAGCGGGTCCAGCCACCAACGCAGGCTGTCTCTGGCAGGCTGCAGGAGTGTAAGCATGGCTTGGAACTCTTGCGACACCAGTTTCCAGTGGGAGAGTAACACTCTCTGTAGAGGCCGCATATGCACAAAGGCCCAGGGTACAAGGTCGATCGTGGATGCCATGTATCCCAGGATCTGTAGGTAATCACAAGCCGTGGGCAAGGGGAGGCAAGAGAAATGTTGAACCTGCGCCAAGAGCGCCTGGGCACAATCCGGCCTGAGGAACACCTTGCCGGTCGCTGTGTCTAACCATGCGCCCAGGAAGTCCACAGACTGTGAAGGAGTAAGCTTGCTCTTGGTGTAGTTGACAATCCAACCAAGGGATTGCAGGAGCTGTACCACTCTGGTGACCGCCTGATGACCCTGGAGCAAGGTCTTCGCTCGAATGAGTCAGTCATCCAGATACGGGTAAACCAGAATTCCCTCCCTCCGGAGAGCTGCCGCAATCACCGCCACCACCTTCGTGAACATTCGGGGGGCGGTCACCAGACCGAAGGGCAGTGCCTGGAATTGAAAATGCTGCCCTAGAGTCTTGAAACGCAGGAAATGCTGATGCTCCTTGAGGACAGGAATGTGAAGGTAAGCCTCCGTGAGATCCAGGGAGGCCAGGAATTCCCATTGATGGGCTGCAGCAATCACCGAGCGCAAGGTCTCCATCCTGAAGCGAGAGACCTTGAGCGACTTGTTGACCAACTTGAGGTCCAGAATTGGGTGGAAAGAACCCTCCTTCTTGGGAACCACAAAGTAGACTGAGTAATGGCCGGAGCCCAGTTCCGTGGGGGGGAATGGAATGATTGCCCCTAGAGCCAGGAGTCTATCGAGAGTCTGTCGCACAATGAGCTGTTTTTGGGGTGACCCGCAGGGAGAGAAGAGGAATCTGACTCTTGGGGGTCGAGCAAAGTCCAATGCGTAGCCGTGCTTTAGAATATCGAGGACCCACTGATCCGACGTGATCTGGACCCACTCCTTGTAAAAAAGAGAAATCCGGCCCCCAATCTTGGGAGTCGGGGAGTGGGCCAGTCTGGCATCTTTGTGGAGACTTAGAGGAAGCACCTTGTGCCATCCCGTCCCTTGCCGGTCTACGGCCTCGAAAAGGACGGGACCAAGACTGAGAGCGGGAAGAGGGCATCCTAGGCGTCGCCTGTCTAGTGGTGCGGAAGTGACATTGACTGCGGAACCAGCTTCTGGAGGCAGTGAATGATCTGGTAGTTCGCTGCCGATCTTCTGGGAGCCTATGTACTATATGCTCTCTGACAGCTTTGATGATCTGGTCTAGATCGTCCCCGAAGAGGAATTTCCCCTTAAAAAGGAGGGAACCCAACAGTGTCTTGGAGGAGGAATCCGCTGACCAGTTGCGGAGCCAGAGAAGACGGTGGGCCGAGACTGCCACTACCATTGATCTGGCCAGCACTCAGAGAAGGTCATAAAGTGCATCTGCTCCATAGGCAATAACGGCCTCCAGATGGTCAGCCTGACGCGCTTCCTCCGGGGGTAGATTGTGAGATGTGAGGAGCTGCTGAACCCAGTGAAGTCCCGCTCTTTGCGCCAGCGAGCTACAGATAGTCGCCTGGACTCCCAGCGTGGAAATCTTGAATACCCTTTTGAAGTAGACCTCTAGTTTTCTCTCCTGTAGATCCCATAGCGCTGTGCCTCCTGTCACCGGAATAATTGTTCACGTCGTGACTGTCAAAACCGCCGAGTCAACCTTTGGGACGTAAGGAGCTCTAGGAAATCCTCAGGGAGAGTATACAGTTTTTCCATTGCCCTGCTGACCTTGAGGGAGACTTTGAGCGAGTCCCATTCCCTAGCTAACAGCTGGAGAAAGGTAGGATGAATAGGAAAGGCCCTGTTCGGAGGGCGGAGCCCCGCCAGAACAGGATCCCCCTTCTTCCCCGACGGAGTGGGACCAGGTGGATCCAGAGGCGGTTCAATGTCCAATTCTTGTAGGATATGAGGGATAAGTGTCCAACTCATCCCTCTGGAAAATCCGCAACACTCTGGGATTGTCCCCTTCCACTTGCGAAGCAAGCAGGGGATCCTGGGGATCATCCAAGTCCGAGTCTGGCCTCTGATCCACCCCCCCCCCCCCGCAGGGGGGAGAACCAAATGCATCCGAGAGGACCCCTGAGGGACCCCCGGAGCCCCCATCCCTGGGGCTCCTACTCCCTGGGGTCCTCCCACGGGAGGAGGGTCAGCCATCCTGGGGATCTTGGACAGCGGGGGCCCAGGGAGAGGATCCGAAGGCTGTGACATCCTGGCCAGATAGGCATTGTGCATGAGAATCACAGAATCTGTAGAAAATGGGGGCGGGCCCGAGGGGGACAGAAACGTAGGATCCCCTGCAGGCAGGACGGGCTCCAGAGGGGAACCCGGTGTTAAAACCGGTGGAAACAGCATCAAAATATCGTCCAATGCGTGCTCTTTAGGGGCCAGGCCTGCCGGCTCTGCATCCAAGATGGCCACCGTTCCCGCGCTAAGCTCTGCCTGTGCAAGTGCGTTTGGCTTCGCGAAATTGTACTTCCCGCCGCCTGCGAGGTGCCCTCCCCCCCTGGAGGGACCTTGTGCAGATCCCCTCGCAGGAGAGCTGTGACCCGGGCTGTCCGCATGCCGAACATCTGAAGGCCCTCGGCATGACCGGAGGAGGGGAGGGGGACTGCAAGGAAAAGGCAGGTAGTGCCGCGGAGAGCGGGGAAAGGACGACCCCTGCTTCAAAACTCACACCGACCCTAGGAGCTCCTGCTCCCTTCTGTTAGGTGCCGCAGAAGAATGTAACCTCTCTGCGGCTGGCAGCCCCGGGGAATGCGCGTCTCAGGGCCGTGGGTCGGAACGCGGCTGGGGGGAGAGGTTGAAACCTCCAACGTACACCCCCAGTCGGGTTGTATGGGGAAATAACCTGAAGAAACCAAAGTTTACACACTTACCCCGTACAGCCAGAGGTGAAGAGAAAAACAAAAACCAGACAGAGGGAGAGAAGGAACAAATCTGTCTGCAAGTTTTAAAGTATAAACTAGAGAGCTTGATCCATCCAGAGAAGCTTAGTACAGGTAAGAGAAAAGAACAAGTACACTGACAATGTACTGGGGAAACAAAGGTTCCCCTGCTCCTATCTGCTGGAGTCAGAAAGATACTGAAGAGTAGCAGAGGGTGCACTGGTTTATAAGGCAGCATCCTCCGAAGCTTTGTCTGACTCCATCTGCTGGACGGGGGACATAACCCACTGTCTGGACTGATCCATGGTACGTACAGGTGTTTGATAAGTGCCAATGAGAGAAAACTGTAAAGTCATGGGATATGAGGCAATGTCCTGTTGTGGATTGCAAACTGTGTAAAAGATAGGAAACAGGGAGTAGGACTAAATGGTCTTTTTTTCTCAGTGGACACAGTGGAGAGAGCCCCAGGGATCTGTTCTGTGACCATTCCTTTTAATATATTTATAAATGACCTGGAAATGGGAGCAATGAGTGTGAAGTGATCAAATTTGCAGACAACACTAAATTATTCCAAGTTGTTATATCACAAGCAGATTATAAAAAATTGTAGGAGGACCTTGTGAGACTGGAAGGCATCCAAATAACTGATGAAATTTAATGTGGACATGTACCAAGTCACGCCCATGGGGAAAAGTATCCCACACTGTAGTTGCAAGATGTTAGCTTCCATATATAAGGTGTTTTCAACCAGGAAAATGTTCTGGGTATTATAGTGGACATTACTTTGAAATCCTTGGCTCAGTGTGTGGTGGCAGTCAAAAAATCAAACAGAGTGCTAGGAATTGTTAGGAAAGCAATGGAGGATAAAATGTAGAATTAATAATGTCTCTAATTGCTCCATGCTGAGGCTGCACCTAGAGTACTGTGTGCAGTTCTGCTCGCCGTATCTCAAAAATGATATAGTTATATTGGAAAAGGTACAAAAAAATGGTAAAGTGGAAGTGAAGGAGTTCAATTTCGTGGCCCCCGAAGAATGAAACAATAAAAGTCTTCCGACTAATCATGCCAGCAGTGAAACGCACAGCCATTTTGAACGTACTAATGTTTGCAACGCAAATGACACGTAATGCGTAGTGACGCAGTTGCGCACTAACACGTAACGTAACGTAACTCCATTTTGGAATAATAATTTGTATTCTATTAATACGAATGCCGCTGTAAAATGTCTAACACGTCAATTAAATGACGAAACAATAATATGATCATAAGCTACACCTCCTAGAGGACCACGCTAGCAAATGCTTGTTCAGCAGTTTGTGAATTGTTTGTTCAGCAAAAACCAGAACGCATGTGTGAAAGATAAGAGTTGTAAAGTGCATAAAAGTTTGCTCCTAAGGGGGCGTGGCATGCAGTTGTACTAAGCCTTTGTCTTAGCTGCATCTTGCTGGCAATAAAAGTCTATCTTTACGGATCAGTTGTCTGGGCCTCCTTACTGACTAAAAAGAGACGGTTACATTTGGCGAGCCAGCCAGGAGGTACCGGGGACGCTATTTTAGCCCCCCAGTGGGTCCGGTAGGTTGGTGGCGGAGCGATCCCCCAGACGCACCTGGTGAGTGGCCACCACTGAGTTCAGCGATCAGGTTTCTGAGGGGACCGTTCCACAGACATTCCTCTGAGACCTCTGGGCTGGTGATCCGGGAAGAAGGCTTTCGTGACGATCGGAAGAACCCTGCAGGCGAGTATTATGGGAATGGTGGGAAAAGTGAAGAATAGCTAAAAGAGTAGCGAATAACCGGTCCATCCCCAAGCGGACCGAGGGGGCTTTGATCACACCCCACGCCATGGGTTAGTAGGAATCGTATTCCGAAAACCACGTGCATAAAAAGGAAATTATAAGTGAAGTATACAATAGCGGGAATAGGTTTCTTGTTGTGTGAAAGAGAGTGAATGGCCTCGCAGTTCTAGACCGGGCAACCGCGTTCTAGTCGGGGCAATTGTGACCCTTTTGTGTCTGACGGGTACGGACCCCTTACCTATCCGTCTTCCCTTCCCTTCTCTGTCTGTGATTCTATCCTAATGGGAGGGGGCTACTCAACTCCGCTAAAGGCTATGACGGAGCACTATAGTGAAGTGTTCGATAAACATAAATGTACGAAACCCGGAATGATTCAGCGATGCACCCATAGGTGGCCCAGTTTGTGTGTAAATTGGCCTCCGTCAGGAACTTTCAATTTCCAAACGGCCTCAAAGGTCCTGAATATAGCCCTGAAACCGGGGGATACGGGTTGCCCTGAAGATTTACCGTACATAACTGCTTGGCTTGCAGTCATTGAGAATCCTCCGTCATGGGCAAAGAAGTTAGTGGAGGGAGCCGCCCTCGTAATGGTGGCGCAAGTGAATAAAATGGGAGACCGGAAGTCCCCAAACCGGAAGAGAAAGGGAAGGGCGGCCATCTTGGGAATACAAGACCATGCGTCATCTGCGGCGGCCATGTTTGTAGTGCAAGGGAATACACGGACTCAAGAAAAAAAAATTAAACCCCTGCCGCCCGCAGTGCTGTCTGACGCAGAACATCTTCTGCCGCCACCGTATGTCCCTAGCTACCCTCAAGCGTACAATGCGCCACCAGGTCCCTCAGCCCCCGCCAATGCCCAAGCTGATCCTGAACTAGTGCCGATTCCCGAAGCACGGCTCGAAGTGGCAGCGGCAAAAGTTGAGGACGGCGGCGAGTCGTCCGTAGCAGGCGGCACTCGCAGTAAAACCCAAGCCGCAAGTTTGCAACTACCAATTAGGGAAACGACCACAGTAGTTCCCGTGGTCCCGACTGAAGAAAACGAATACCATACTACGCAAACAATAAAGCTATTTACCTACATACCTTTTACTTCCAGTGATCTTTTTAACTGGAAACAGCTTGGCCCCTCTTACGCTGATAAACCAGATCAGATGATAGATTTTTTACGGGGAATTTTTGCAGCCCATAACCCCAACTGGGCTGACATTCGGCATCTAGCCTCCATCCTTTTTACCACTGAAGAGCGCCGACAAATACAATTAAATCTGGAAGAGGCAGCTCGATTAGGAGCTGGGGCAGACGGTAATCCTGATGAAGCAGTGAGAGCACAAGCCCCAGTTGCCGATCCCAACTGGGATTTCCAGACCGCAGCAGGGCGCGAGCGCATTGCTGCATACCAAATCGCCTTTCTTGAAGCTTTAAAGAAAGGAAAGAAGAAAGTTGTGAACATGGGAAAGATCCAAGACGTGGTGCAATGGAGAGACGAGACCCCCGGAATCTTTTTGGAGCGATTGATGGACGCATATCGACAATACAGTCCATTTGATCCAGAGGACCCCAAAAGTCAGTCCGTCATAGTGATGAGTTTCGTCGGACAGTCTTATCCCGATATCCGCCGGAAGTTACAGAAGTCAGAAGGATTCGAGGGAATGACTATTAGCCAATTAAAAGCCATGGCCGACAAAGTCTATGTAAACCGAGAGCCGGACGGAGAAAAGAAGGAAAAGAAAGAAAGTAGAAAGTTAAGAGAAAGTGTTAGTCTGTTAGCCGCAGCGTTGGAAGAAACTAATTTCGGGAACTCGTCCAGGCACTACCAAGGATATCCTGGACCGCGAGGAAGGGGCAGGTCACCCTTAAGGGGGCCGTCCAGAGGACGAATAAGTAGAGGAGGATCGTTCAGAGGTGGAAGGATGCTGTTGGGGGCCAATCAATGTGCATTCTGCAGACAAGAAGGACACTGGAAGTCTGAATGCCCGGAGTCCCAGCAAATGAAACAGGAAGGATATACTCCGTCCAAACCAAAAGAAGCTGAATGGCAGATGGCCGTGGGAGAAACTTCTGGCGAAGACAGTGAAACATGACTAGACAGGGGAAATCTTCCCCTGGATCCCTTAGTAGAAATCAAAGTAGGGACTGAGACGTTCAAGGGATTGTTAGACACCGGAGCACAAAGATCAGTCATGACTACCGCTATCACCACGCCCACTTCAAAAAATATCTCCATCGTAGGAGCCTCTGGAAAGCCACTCATCGCTCCTTTTCTCCAAAAACGACAAGTTCGAGTAGGGGGACAATTAGTATCCCATCAGTTCCTCTATGTCCCCGGATGCCCAGTCCCACTCATAGGGAGAGACCTTCTTTGCAAATTAAGAGCCAATTTACAATTCGAATCTACTGGAGAAATCAAAGCCTCCTTCGCTGATACCCCAGTCTCTCTCATTTGCCCGCTCCAAGAAGAATGGAGATTACATCTTCCTGTAGTTGAGCACATCATTACGCACCGCTATGGAGAGAACACCGTCCTTAACGAAAAGCGCAGACAGCTGATGGATAGCGTACCTAAAGTGTGGGCTGAACAAAACCCAGGAGGAATCGCCATCAATGCCATCCCTATATGGATCGAGATGAAACAGAATGCACAGGTGATCAATCAACCTCAATACCCCATTCCGTATATGGCCAGGCAAGGAATCCAGATACATCTGCAGAGACTGTACGATTTGGGCATTCTCCGACGAATTCGATCTGCTTGGAACACCCCTTTGTTGCCCGTAAAGAAACCTGGATCTGATGATTATCGACCAGTACAAGACCTAAGGAAAGTGAATAGTCAAGTAGAAGATCTAGTAGCCCTCGTACCAAATCCATATTCAATCTTAGCCCAAGTCTCTCCTGCATCAAAGTGGTACAGTGTCATTGATCTCAAAGATGCCTTCTTCTCCGTCCCAGTGGCGGAGGAATGTCAGAAGATTTTTGCTTTCACATGGGAAAATGCACCTACTGGAATAAAGCAGCAGTACACATGGACTCGGTTGCCTCAAGAGTTTAGGCACTCACCTACGCTGTTCGGTGAGCAACTGGCAAAAGACTTGAAGATGTATCAAGTGAAGTATGGGCCAGTGATACAATACGTGGATGATCTTCTGTTGTTTCGAGAGACGTACCTCGAATGTGAAGTATCCACTCTTCAGCTGCTAAAGACGTTGTACGCAAAAGGATATCGTGCAAGTAAAAAGAAAGCGCAAATCTATGAGTTGGAAGTAGAATACTTAGGCTTCCAGATCCGTGGAGGAACCCGTTGTCTGGGAATTTCTCGCACCAGTTCGATAAGAGGTCAACCTGTACCCACTTGCAAGAAAGAACTTTGAGCGTTCCTTGGAGCTGCAGGATACTGTAGACTGTGGATTGCTAACTATGCAGTTATTGCTCAACCCCTGTACGACAAATTGCGGGGTAAGGAAACTGAATCCCAACCTTTCCAATGGGAAGGACATGAATTAGCAAGTTTACGTCAACTGAAAGACGCCTTGATTGAACCCCCTGCTCTAGGGTTGCCAGATGTAATGAAACCATTTCATCTATACATCGATGAGAAGAAAGGAATGGCCATTGGGATATTGACTCAAACTCTAGGCTCGTGGGAACGACCTGTTGCATATCTGTCAAAAGGAATGGACAATGTTGCAAAAGGATGGCCAGGTTGTCTTCGAAGCATTGCGGCTGCATGCTTACTTATTCCAGAAGCTGTCAAGTTAACCTTTGGTCAAACTCTGAACGTAACAACTCCCCATACTATTCAAGGACTACTAGAAACTCACGGGCCAAAATGGATGACTAATTCACGCCTCGTAAAGTATCAAGCTTTTTTATGTGAAACTCCAGAAATTCAAATACAGGACAGTAAAAATCTGAACCCTGCAACTTTACTCCCAACTCCCACTTCAGTCACTCATAAGTGTGAGGAAATCATGGCTACAGTACATTCCAGCCGACCCGATCTACGCGATCAACCTTGGCAGGGAGCCTGGACTTTGTTCACTGATGGGAGTAGCCAGGTTCTAAATGGTATCCGGGTCGCTGGATATGCTGTGGTCTCCGAGGATGACATTATCGAAGCAGAGCCCCTACCCCAGGGGACATCAGCGCAAAAGGCAGAACTAATTGCGCTCACCAGGGCTCTACAGTTGGCAGAGGGAAAAACTGTTAACATTTATACTGACTCAAAGTACGCTTTTCTTACTATCCAAGTGCATGGAGCTTTATACAAGGAACGCAGATTCCTAACTGCTGAAGGGAAACAACTAGCTAATGCATCTGAAATACATCAATTGCTAGATGCCGTGTGGGCACCAAAGAAAGTAGCTGTCATGCATTGTAAAGCCCACACCGGGAAATCAGACCCCATCGCCAAAGGAAACCAATGGGCAGACAAGACAGCAAAAGAAGTAGCACGTGAATGTCGACCACACACCTCAACTAAAACTTGCCCACTACTGCAATTTCCGGTTGAAATCCCTGTCTACTCGGCAGAAGAAAATGACTGGGCGCAAACTGAACAATTCCACCAGCAGGATGGTTGGTGGATTGTACAAGGAGATCGGGTGTGGATACCCGACGCACTGGCTTGGACCATTGTCAAAGAAGCCCACAATAAAACCCATCTTGGTCGCGATGCATTAGCAACTCTATTGGCAAAAACTTACTACATTAACAGACTCCTACAGCTAACTAAATATGCTGTCAATCAATGTGTCACCTGTGCAAGAAACAACCCAAGAAATGGACCTGGTCCAGCCCCTGGACATATACTACGAGGGACTACTCCGTTCCAAGTTTGCCAAATCGACTTCACCCACATGACTCCTTCAAAAGGATACAAAGCAATGCTGGTAGCTGTCTGTACTTATACTGGATGGATCGAAGCCATACCTACACGAACTGAAACTGCCAAAGAGGTGGTGTCTTTGCTTCTCCATAAAATCTTACCACGATACGGATTACCACGGCAAATAAATTCAGACAATGGACCAGCCTTCACCAGTGAAGTCACACGACGACTGAGTCAAATTTTGGGTGTCCGATGGCACCTGCACTGCGCTTGGAGACCTCAGAGCAGCGGAGCAGTTGAACGAGCTAACAGAACTTTAAAGAATCAGCTAGCTAAATTGTGTCAAGAAACAAAAACTAAATGGCCAGACATCCTGCCATTAGCTTTACTACATGTCCGATGCACTCCAAGAAAGTCTGGTCTAACACCTTATGAAATGATGTATGCAAGACCTCCACCCCTTCCATCTTTTCCTGAATCATTGCAGATACAAGGGGAAATGACTCTCAGTAACCAACTCAAAGGACTATATAACACAGTCATTGCAATTCAAAATTACACCTGTGACACTGAGCCATTAGTCCTGCTAACTCCGATCCACCC
Source organism: Rhinatrema bivittatum (assembly GCF_901001135.1). NCBI lineage: Eukaryota > Metazoa > Chordata > Amphibia > Gymnophiona > Rhinatrematidae > Rhinatrema > Rhinatrema bivittatum. The sequence goes on along the minus strand of NC_042616.1, from coordinate 30,471,399 downwards.
ATTCCAGGTCGGGAATTCTGTGTGGATAAAAGATTGGGATGAGTCTGATTTCCTCCAACCCCGATGGAAAGGACCGTACACTGTGTTACTGACCACTCCAACAGCAGTTAAAGTCTTTGGATGCCCTTCATGGATTCATTGGTCACGAATTAAACCAGCTGCATCCAATTGGCAAGTCTCCAGGATTGGGGACCACAAGTTAAGATTCACCCAAGGCAGGCACAATGCTAGTCCTGAGTAAAAGACTTCAGTAACTTCTAGACAATATTAACGTGTCCATTTCTTTCCTTCCTTTCAGACTCCATAACTTATGACTGCAACTGTCTACATCATAAAGTAATGTCACAAATATCGACTTCAAAGATCTACGCGGCAACTACCTTCTACAGAAAGTTGTCAATCAGCCTACAAATTTCTCTACTACTCTTCTGTATGCCTACTACCTCTCTCTTCTTGTCCCTGAGCAAGAATTGTACAGAATGTATCAAGCTAATCCGCACTACGACTCAAGATGGATTTCAAGTGGTATCAACAATCATCCACCAATCTCAACCTCCTGCGTCCTGTGCCACACTACCTGCTTGCGCCTTGAATACTACTCAAGGCTATCAATCTTTCCATCGATGTCTAGAGGGTAGCAAAATCATTTGTCATACCCCAACTACTCCTAAGTACTACAATATTACCCTTACTGCTGGATTACCAAAAAGCTACACATCAAGTATTATCCCAGAAGGAAAAGGTATCTTGTACTACATCAACTCGACCAAAGTCCTTATGGGAGGAGAGTCTACCGTCACAATAACCTTCGATGCCTGTGAGGCCATTGATAAACACCCGAATGCACTCCATTGTGGGTCTCAAGCCTGGAAAAAATCCTATGTGTACAATCACAAATACCTCTGTCCATACAATCGAGCAGCCAATCCATCCAGTTGGATACCATGTGGAGGAGACCTGACACTGTCAGGATGGTCTCTAGTCTGCGACTATACTGGAGGAGGGTACCATGGCTGCCACGGAATAGGACGGCTAACTGAAGTAACTGGTAACACTGTGTCTATCCAATGGCCTATCAGAAGTGAAGGATTCCCCTGGCAAGATACTTGGGGATTTGGAATCGATGGAACTGGAAAAGACCCCATGACCTACATTACTATAACACAGCGGAGAGACAAACCTCGTCCAATAATTCACCAGACCACTGTAGTGGGCTATCAGTCTTTCTTCGATGAAATATCCCATGTGACTGAGGAATTGAAGACACATACGATTTCCCAGCAAGCAAAGAACATGTTCGTTAATTTGGCTGAAAATATTGCTCTCTCTCTCGAAGTTAAGAACTGCTTTGTATGTGGAGGAACGAATACAGGAGAGCAATGGCCTTGGGAGGCCAAGGAAACATTCCAATCTGATCTTAATACATTGAACACAACTGTTACCTACAACCGTAAAACTCATCCATATGAGTGGGCCCTCCAGACTGATGTGATTGGCAGACAATGTATATCTCGACAACGTTCGCGTATCTATACCATACCTGTTGGAAACTCCCCATGTACTGGGATTCTCACAGCCAATCTAACCAACCATACATGGTGGCAGACGGAAAATTCTACCATGCCTACTCCCATCTGGACTGAATCAACTTTGAACAAGACATGGACTGCAGCAGGCGTACCCACCACCGTCTTCACTGCCCCTGATGGCTACTATTTTGTCTGTGGGCGAAGAGCTTATGAACAATTACCCACACACTGGTACGGAACCTGCTTCTTGGCTACTATATGACCCAGCTTCTTCTTACTTCCCATCACTGCTGGAGAAACCTTAGGAGTACCAGTATACAGTCCCATGCGACCAAACAAACGTCGTAGAAATTCCAAAGTAACCATTGGAGACTGGAAAGATCAGGAGTGGCCTCCTGAAAGAATTGTACAATATTATGGTCCCGCAACATGGGCTGAGGATGGTTCTTATGGATATAGAACCCCTATTTACATGCTCAATCGTATTATCCGACTACAAGCAGTACTAGAACTACTTACCAATGACTCTGCATTGGCTCTCAACATCCTCGCCAAGCAGAACACCAAAATCATCACCGCTGTTTACCAAAATCGATTGGCTTTGGATTACCTCCTAGCCCAAGAGGGAGGTGTATGTGGCAAATTTAATCTTTCTAATTGCTGTTTACAGGTAGATGACAAGAGTAAGGTCATTGAAGAGATCACTGATCGGATGATCCGCCTGGCACATGTTCCAGTACAGACATGGACTGGGATTCTTGATTGGACAGCCTCCTTACCCAACTGGCTTACCTCCATCCCAGGACTTAAGGAACTCCTCCTTCCTTTACTATTTCTTATTTTAACCTGTACTCTTTTTCCACTGTGTCTACCTCTTATTTTCAGGAATCTCCGATCCATGATTGAAAATATTGCTGATCGAAGAGCGGCGGCTCACGTCATGATGATTAATAAGTATGTGTCTGTCTCCACATTCCCTTCATACGAATCCTCTGACTACAACACTACCGATGATTCAGATATCTCTGATGTTGATTCTGATAATGAGTACCTAACCACTAACTTATAAATTTGCTTACATTCTGAGTAACTAACATTACTGAGCCACTTTGTTCGCTGTGGTAAGCCGGGCTGCAAAGGGGGGTGACACCAATAGGGTCCACCCGTCTCAAACCCGTGAAGCAACCATCGACCCAGCAACACATTAGGGCTCAAATCTCATGTCAATGGTATTAATTCTTGTTTGTCATTTCAGTTACTACCCAGATGTTAATGTGATGTGTGATACTTCTGCCTTCTACCCGAAGATGAAGTATCAAAGGGGGGAATGAAGGAGTTCAATTTCGTGGCCCCCGAAGAATGAAACAATAAAAGTCTTCCGACTAATCATGCCAGCAGTGAAACGCACAGCCATTTTGAACGTACTAATGTTTGCAACGCAAATGACACGTAATGCGTAGTGACGCAGTTGCGCACTAACACGTAACGTAACGTAACTCCATTTTGGAATAATAATTTGTATTGTATTAATACGAATGCCGCTGTAAAATGTCTAACACGTCAATTAAATGACGAAACAATAATATGATCATAAGCTACACCTCCTAGAGGACCACGCTAGCAAATGCTTGTTCAGCAGTTTGTGAATTGTTTGTTCAGCAAAAACCAGAACGCATGTGTGAAAGATAAGAGTTGTAAAGTGCATAAAAGTTTGCTCCTAAGGGGGGCGTGGCATGCAGTTGTACTAAGCCTTTGTCTTAGCTGCATCTTGCTGGCAATAAAAGTCTATCTTTACGGATCAGTTGTCTGGGCCTCCTTACTGACTAAAAAGAGACGGTTACATTAGGAATGGCTCCCCTATGAGGAAAGGCTAAAGAGGTTAGGGCTGATCAATTTGGAGAAGAGATAGTTGCGAGGGGATATGACAGATGTGTATAAAATCATGAGTGGACTAGAATAGGTAAATGTAAAGGTGTGTTTTACAAAGACAAGGGGACACTCCATGCAGTTAGTAAGTAGCACATTCAAAACAAATAGGAGAAAATTCTTTTTCACTTAATGCACAATTCAGCTGTGGAATTCATTGCCAGAGAATGTGGTTCAGAAAATTAGCATAGCTAGGTTTAAAAAAAGATTTACACAACAAAATAAGGGATATAGCTAGTATACAATCAAAGAAGAAACAATAACTGGCTATATAAGATATGTTACAGGTTGATCATAATATGTACTTGAAATAAACTGTATGTAAATATTACTATAGAGATAAGACCTCAGTTTTGGCAAGAGATCTGAATTAACAGAAACTTCTGTGGCCAATAGGTCCAATCATCGGTCTTATAATCTCTAATATAAATTTTAATTTTGTTAAAATCTCTTTAATTATAACCAGTTGCTGTAAAGCATACTAACTTTTTATTTTAATTTTTATTTTTGCTATAAAAATTTTCAGTCTGAACCCGACTACACTAGAAGAAGGTTTTCTCTACAAATTAGTCCGCCCTGAAGCAGCGTTTTTTGCGAAACGCCGGCCGCGTTGGCGGCGGTTGTCAGACCCTCTGGGTCCTAACACGGCAGCACAAAGTGAATGAACAATCTGCAATGCCAGTGATCATCAAATTTATCAAACAAAGATAAGTGTTTTGCCGTTTATAAATATTGTCGGGAAAAAGATTCCATGAGAAGAGACGGAGTGAATTATACCGCCCGTCCTGCTATTAATTACAAGACTGAAATTTCAATGTTCAAGTTGTATCATATTTATGGTTGCAGAAGATTCTGCCACAAATTTTGAGGCATTTTGAGGCACAAAGCGATTGAATTAGCTTGAAACAGCTTTACCAGCTTATTTTGTGGTTTATATATATTGAGACATTTAGTAATTAACCCATTACCATCAAGCTGTTGGAATATTAACATTGTTACTTCATTGGGACAATTGAATACATCAGGATTACAGCCATTTGTTTGATGGAGTGAAAGAATTGCTACTTAATTTCTTCAATGTTATAAAGTTGCTAAATAGCAACATCATGTTTCCTCTTTGAGACGTGTTAGTTCATTCAAACAACTCTTTAAATAAGAGGAAATATAGAATACAATTATGAATGATTAACATCAATCTTATTAACATTTAGAAAATAGTGTTTAATAAGCCCATTCAAAATCAACCACACTGTTGCCTCATCAGTGTTAACTGATATTAATTTTATAGCAAAATTAAAAATTAAAATAAAAAGTTAGTATGCTTTACAGCAACTGGTTATAATTAAAGAGATTTTAACAAAATTAAAATTTATATTAGAGATTATAAGACCGATGATTGGACCTATTGGCCACAGACGTTTCTGTTAATTCAGATCTCTTGCCAAAACTGAGGTCTTATCTCTATAGTAATATTTACATACAGTTTATTTCAAGTACATATTATGATCAACCTGTAACATATCTTATATAGCCAGTTATTGTTTCTTCTTTAAAAAAAAGATTTAGACAAGCTCCTGGAGAAGAAGTCCAGAAATTGTTATTAACCAAGTGTAGAGAATAGCCACTGCTTCTCACTGTCGGGCAGATACAGTACAGTGCGCTCTGTTGGAGCGCACAGTTAACCCGTCATTGGACGTGCGTTTTCCCTTACCCCTTATACAGTAAGGGGCAGAAAACGCGCGTCCAACCCGCCGAACCTAATAGCGCCCTCAACATGCAAATGCATGTTGATGGCCCTAATAGGTATTCCCACACGATTCAGAAAGTAAAATGTGCAGCCAAGCCACACATTTTGCTTTCAGAAATTAGCACCTACCCAAAGGTAGGTGCTAATTTCTTCGGACACCAGGAAAGTGCACAGAAAAGCAGTAAAAACTGCTTTTCTGTGCACCCTCTGACTTAACATCACGGTGATATTAAGTCGAATGTCCAGAAGGAGAAAAAAAGTTAAAAAAAAAAAAATTTGAAGTCAGCCCGTGGCTGTAGGGCCGAAAACCGGGCGCTCAATTTTGCCGGCGTCCAGTTTCCAAGCCCTTGGCTGTCAGCGGGCTCGAGAACCGACGCCGGCAAAATTGAGAGTCGGCTGTCTAACCCGCTGACAGCCGCCACTCCTGTCAAAAAGGAGGCGCTAGGGAAGCGCTAGTGTCCCTAGCGCCTCCTTTTGCCCGTTTCTACCGCCAGGCCTAATTTAAATACAGAATTGCGCGCACAGGCAAGTGGCCTGTGCGTTCGCCCGCTCTCCCACGTACTTTACTGAATCGGCCTGTGTATGATAGCAGCATGGGATCTATTTACTGGTTGGGATCTTGCCAGGTACTTGTGTCCTGGATTGACCACTAATGGAAGCAGGATACTGGGCTTGATGGACCCCCAGACTGACCCAGTATGGCAATTTTTATGTTCTTATGTTGCATATCTCCCCTAGTCAGGTTTCATTTGTGGTCTGGTGGCAGGATAGCATGTATTTTGCTGCTATAGCTGTTGTTTTTTCTTTATACAATGAGATTATAGAGTTTCGCCTGCTCATTGTATAATGTATGAATCTTCCTTCCTGGGCCCGTGCTCCTGGAGAACTATTCTCAGTGCTAGAGGATACTACATCATCTTGAGGGCAGGTCCTAGCTACAGGATTGCTTCCTTCCTCATCAAGCTGATGCTCTCCTTCCAGGTATAATGTATGAATCTGAGCTCCCAGTCTGCCAGTCCCAATATTCCTGAGAGTGCAGTCCCAGCTGATCCTGAATCCTGCAGCCTTGTGTGCAGCATCAGCTCCTGCTGTCAGTGTTGGGCGAATGAGGCAGAGGGCAGCAGTCAGAGGGGGCTCTCTCTCACATCCTCTCTCTTCCTTACCCTCTCCCTGATCCTTCCCAGCCTCCCTCCCTCCTGTGCCTCCTCACCCTGCTCTGTCCCCAGAATCCCTCCCTTTTCCCACCTCCTTTCTTTTCCCCTGTTTCCCCTCCCACTGCTCCCCAGTCTCTCTGAAAGGCTGCAGAGTTACCCATTTTGGTTTGTATGAACGGAACTTGACTTGGCTTTATTAATCAGCCAATTGACAACAACCCACGCCCTAGGACTACATTTCCCACAATTCCCAAAAAACTCTGAGGAAAGACAGTGTAAGACTACATTTCCCAGCGTCCATCCCAACTAGATGGGCCATAGGGTTTTTTTCTACCATCAACTTTGTGTTTCTAAAAGTTCCTTATGCAGCGGCTGCAGTTCCCACTTTCTCTTCCTTGGTGATGTCACTTCCTGCTGGAAGGAGGCGGTGCTTCCTCTACAGAACGTGGTGCTGAGTCCGAAAGCTGAAAAGCCTGACCGTGCGGGGAGGGAGCCGGGGCTGGAAATCCTGCTCTGGAGAAGGGGCGGGAGAATGGCTGCAGGGCTTTCTGCTCAGCAGGTAGGAGGGGGCAGGGGATGCAGCCTGGGACTGTTCCCATCCCCCCAGCCTCTCACTGAATCCATTCTTTGGGCTCCTTATTCTCTGCATCCGCTCAGGCTCTTCTTCCTGCTTCTCTCCTCATACAGCAGCAGCTCCTCCTGCTTAAGGAGCCTCTCAGTTTCTGCTTCCTGTGACTTCTTTACCTTCCCCCTCTGCCTCCTCCTCTCACCTTTGCCTTTTTACACTGAGAGTTTGATGCTCCCAAGGGCTTGTCTGGGTAACTTTTTAGTTGCCTTTACAAAACTAGAGATATACATTTCTCCCCCTACTCTCCTGCGAAACTTTGTTTGGGTTGCTCATAACTCATTATTTGTAGAAAAATTTAGCTGGTGGAGGTGCTCTGGGTAGGATAAATTTTAGCTGGAGAGACTTGATGTTCAGTGCTACCTGGGTAAAGTTAATCCGATTGGAGAAATCCCTGTCCTGTAGTAACCCAGATAACTCTTCCTGGGTGTAGTTTGTAATTTATTTTGTTTTTTTGTAGGCCAGAAAGGAGAAAAGTGCATGGGGGTAATAACTTGCTAGGTGCAGCGGTTACTATCCTTAACCTGTAAGCCTTTATACTTTATTTATTTAATACTTTTTATATACTAACTTTTCATGCAAGCATATCAAATCGGTTTACAGCAGTTAGCAATTAATCATTTAAAATTATTTGCATTTCCAAAGAAGAAAGAAGTAAATACATTATTTCCTAGCGCAGAGCTTTCCAAACTTTTCATGTTGGTGACACACTTTTTAGACAAACATAATTTCTGGACACAGTAATTCAGTCTACTAGCAAACCAAAGGTTAAAGGTTAAATGAACGAAATGTATTTTGACAATTTATGTATGTTTCCTTAAATACATACATAATAAAATGATTCACGACACAACCTATCTTGTGAAAACCTTTCATTTATATTAAAAATATATAATATTCCAAGATTAATGTTATTGTTATAATTTATGAATAACAATAATAAAACAATGTTATTGTGTTATTCAATTTACCTCTTTAATGAGATATATGAGCTTGATGGGATGAACACAGCTTTTGAATATTTGGTGTTAATAAGAAAGTCCAAAGGGTCTTCTGCGTAATTTTAAAAAGCTGGCCAGTTTCACACTATATAATTATTTGATAGCCTCATTCAACTAATTCAATATGGCTATGAGAGTGAAGTCTGGAATTTATAGGAAGGGACAATGTCAATATAAATCCTGCACCTCCAGTTCTGTAACTCTGCATCCACTGAAAATCCCCCAAACAATGGAGCTTGGATGTTTCCCTTACAGCTCATCATACTGAAAGATATTTTCAAATTCTGGTGTCACCTCACAGTAACAGCAGCACAAACACCTTCCACTGCCAGGCATATTGTGAACTAATACAAAACCTCGCAAAAAAGACACTCAAAATCTAAACTGCAATCCCATTGTAACACAACAGAAATAACACCAAGGACTCAAACAACAATAACCCTACCTGTGAAAAAGCAAGGGTAAATATTACATGGGTCCTAGTATACCAATACACCACCTACTGAAGAAACAAAACAAACCAGATTGCTATAGATCCCTATGCTAGCAGAATCTCTCATCATGGTCACACACACAAGGAGCAGAGACAGACCCTCACCAAATACAGAATACAAAATAAAGGAGCACAAATTAGACAAAAACTAACCAGACTCTGTGTATTACCAATGGAAAAACAGAACCACCATTCCTCATAAGACAAATAAAATCAAGAAACATAAAGCATCAGTTATAATAGTAAAACCATACTAATAAAAGAATATTTTAAAACTACTGATAAATAGAATTTCTATTAATTAAAATCATATACATTTTTTACCATTTCCCAAACACCAATAAAATATTTCAAAACTGCACATATATCAAACACCACCCAATAATTAAAACTAATAAGGATTTTAAAAAGCCCCTGCTGTCCAGAGGATTAGGAGGTTATCCTCTCTCTCTCACACATACATGTCCATTCTCTCTCACGCATACACTGTCACATACATACACATTCATACTCTTATACCCACCATAACCTCTCGCTCTCACAGACACTGACACACTCTCAGGCTCTAAGACACTCTCTCCCCCTCCACACACACCCCCCACACAAACTCTTACTCCCCTGGATTTTCTCATACACACTCATGCTCTCACACTCTCTGGCTCCCTCACATACACACAAACACACACACCCAGGCAAGTTCCCAATCATTCTCACACATACACACACACCCAGGCAAGCTCCCAGTCATTCACACACACTGAAACTGACCCCCAGGCAGGCTCCCATTCATTTTCACATCACTCACTCACTCACTCACTATCCCCAGGCATGCACACATTCATTCTCACACACACAGACCCAAGGCAGGCACCAATTCATTCTCACATACACAGGCAGGCACCTATTCTCACACATACAAACCCCAGGAAGACACGCATACATTCTCATACACAGACACCCTCAGGTAGGCACCCATGCATTCACACATATACACCCCCAGGCAGACTCCCATTCATACACATGCACACACTAAAGGCAGACTCCCCTCTCTTTCTTTTGCCATCTCATACAAGCACACAATCTCTCAACTCATCTCATGCATGCACAGACACACAATCTCTCAACTCATCTCATACACGCATTCTACGGGCCCTCCGCCTCTCTCTTACCTCTGGGCCTCCTCTTCACAGGTCGCTGCAGGATGGGCTCTGCAGCGGCTCTGATCTTCACGGGCCGATCAGCGGCAGCGGCGGCCCTGATCTTCACGAGCCGATCCGCGGCGGCCCTGATCTTCGCGTGCCGATCCACGGTGGGGACCCTGCTACCGGGCCTCCTCCTCTTCTCAGTCCGCTGCTCCTCTTCTGCACGTGGCAGATGCTCCATCTCCTTCCTGCCCGTGCGGCTCCGGCAACATTTGTCTTCCGGGGCCGCGTGGGCAGGAAGGAGGAGGAGCACCTGCACATTTAGACGTGACTTTTTCTTCGGGTCGTGGTGACGTGAACTTCACCAGGCCGTTCCGATCTTCCTGCTGTGCGTCCTCGGCACAGCCCAGCCCAGCCGAGCAAAACTTCACTGCTCAGCCGCCAGTGGGATGAGGTCCACCGGCAGCCGCATTGGCTCCCACTTGCCGGTGTGTCATGTGCACCGGGCTTGCGCGACACACACTTTGGAAAGCTCTGTCCTAGCGTGTAGCAGATGGACTTAGGACCAATGGGTATAGTGCATTTCTGATAGCAGTTGGAGACGGATAAGATTTCAATCTGACGTCAGCTCTTAGTACATATACCCCTGCAGGAAGTGCAGCTCTCCAGTATTTTCCGTCTCCATAGCAGTTAGGGACTGTCTGCACCCTCTGACAGCTTGAGAACCAAATTCAGAGAAGAAAACTAAATTTACAGGAGAATCCTACCTGAAGACGAGCCCCGCTCTCCTGCGGTGATACCCTCAGGTCCCTCCCCCAGTTGAGATTCCCGAGGTGATTTCCGTGGTCCCTTGGAGGTGAGCCTCGGTCCAGTGGCCGAATCGCGGCATGGTCCTAGCCCCCGATCTTCGGGCGCGGCTGAGAGGCAGCGGGTGCACCTTCGAACGCAGCGGTGAAGGTATTTGCCCTCTCCCCCCGCAGACGGAGACGAAACCAGGAAGCGCTGAAGACAAGGTAAGGAAGAAATCTTCTGCTTGATTCCGGTCTCCAAGGATCGAGGAGGAGCTCAGGTCACCAGCCGGGACCTGTGCCACCGGGTTGATCCGCCCTATAACAGGGCCAGGCCCCGGCTATTCCAAGGGTCTACCCACGTGGAGACCATCCGAAGGAGTCGCCATATTGCCCGCGTGCTCACCATCGCCATCTTGGGCCTCTTCGCCACACCGTTCGCCCGAGCGCACAAAACCGAGCTAGACGCACAAAGCACATGTGCACATAGACTTACACGCACTAATCCTTGTGCGCATAAGTTGCACGCACAAGGGCCGGGCGCACAAGAATATGCGCACCCTGTACGCATACCGAGCTGTGCGCATATCTACCCAGACGCACAGCTACGCGCATATCTCACACGCTCATCTTAGGCACACCGGAGCGCATAAGAATTTATGCGCCGACAGCCATGGCACACCCAGAAACCCCATTACCGCACCTGCCGGAGGATAAGACAAAGAGAAACCAGTGACCCTTCCCCAGGTTCTCCAGGGGCAGATGTTCACAGCGCTTCAACCCTTCCAGGAGCAATTATTAAGCTCCCCGTCCCACAGGCAGGAACCAGTCCTTTCGGAACAAGCACAACAAGAGGAAAAAAAGCTCGGGTACAGGCCCCAGCCTCACCCCACAATGAGATTCGGCTGACCCGTCCAAGGAAAGAAGCCATAGGGGGCAGACTAACCCTAAACCTAAACCGAAGTGATTGGTAACATTGTTACCAGAACCTCGGTATATAAAAAATGTTAAATAAATAAATAAAATAAATAAATATTCTACCGCAGATGGGTCGAGATAATTTCGGACAAGTGGGTCCTAGCCATCATTCGGGAGGGGTACTACCTGGATTTTCTACGAACCCTTCCGGACAAGTTCATGGAGTCTCCCTGCCACGACCTCTTCAAGAGGGCGGCAGTGGAAGCTACATTGTCCAGACTAATGGCCCTCGAGGCCATAACCCCAGTACCTCCCCAAGAAATAAATACTGGACATTATTCCATTTATTTTATCGTTCCCAAGAAAGAGGGAACATTCAGACCCATCCAGGACCTCAAGTCGGTCAACTGCCACCTGAGGATTCCCCGCTTCCGCATTGAAACCCTACAATCTGTGATAAGGGCGATATAACCGGGGGAGTTTCTCACATCCCTGGATCTTTTGGAGGCCTACCTACACATCCCAATTCATCAGGAACACCAGCGCTATCTACGTGTCAAAATCCTGGACCGTCACTACCAGTTCCGGGCACTACCCTTCGGGTTAGCCACAGCACCCCGGACGTTCACCAAGATCATAGTGGTGGTGGCGGCAGCACTGAGGAAGGAAGGAATCCTTGTACACCCTTACCTAGACGATTGGCTGATCAGGGCGAAATCCCCAGAGGAAAGCCGCCAAGCAACCAACAGAGTTAAAACTCTACTGGAGAGCCTAGGATGGGTGATCAACACAAATAAAAGCTGTCTGCAACCCTCACAGGTCTCTAGAATACATAGGGATCCGGTTCGACACCAAAGAAGGCAAGGTCAACCGGACTCCCACGAGGAGATCAAAACTGTGGAATCTGTTACAAATCCTGCTGAGCGAACCTCGTCCCAAAGCATGGGATTACCTGCAAGTCCTCGGTCTGATGGCATCCACTCTGGAAGTAGTGACATAGGCGCGAGCTCACATGAGACCCCTGCAGCGCTCACTTCTATCACGTTGGAATCCACAGTCTCAGAACTACACCGTACGTCCATCACTCCCGGGCAGAGTCCGGACCCAGCTACAGTGGCGGCTACAGGTCAGCCACCTGAGCTGGGGAACAAGACTATCGTCCCTAACCTGGACCCTGCTCACCACAGACACCAGCCTACGAGGATGGGGAGCACACTGCGAGTAGTTTACCGCCCAAGTGCAGTGGAATGCAGAAGAGTCTGGATGGAACATCAACCGCCTAGAAGCGAGGGCAGTCAGACTAGCCTGCCTACGATTCGAGCACAGACTCCGAGACAAAGCAGTCAGAGTAATGTCAGACAATGCCACAACAGTGGCCTACATCAACCGGCAGGGGGAACCAGAAGCCAGCAGGTGTCTCTGGAAATAGACCTCCTAATGGCGTGGGCGGAAGTAAACTTCCAGGCGATCTCAGCCGTCCACATCGCCGGGAAAGACAACATCACGGCAGACTACCTCAGCAGGGAAAGTCTAGACCCAGGAGAATGGAGGCTGTAGTCCGCAGCTTTCCAAATGATAGTGAAACAGTGGGGGACACCGGACATGGACCTTCTGGCAAACAGATCCAACGCCCAAGTACCCAGAGTCTTCAGCCGCAGGCGGGAACTGCAGTCCCAAGGGATCGATGCCCTGGTACAGACCTGGCCACCGGGGACCCTATTATACGCCTTCCCACTGTAGCCCCCTATTAGGCGCAATCATTCACAAGATACAGCTACACAGGGACTAGTTCTTCTGGTGGCTCCGGATTGGCCAAGAAGACCGTGGTACGCAGACATGAGAAGACTGCTGGCAGGGAAACCTCCCCCCCTCCCACCTCTGCCTCCACACAGGGAACTGCTAAACAAGGTCTGATCCTCCACGAGGACCCAGCTCAATTCTCTCTTATGGTCTGACCATTGAGAGGGCTCGCCTGAGAGAGAGCGGCTACTCGGGGGGCTGTAATCGACACCCTCCTCCAAGCACACAAGTTCTCCACATCGTTCACGTACATAAGGATTTGTAGAGTATTTGAAGCCTGGTGCGAAGACCACGACATCAAGCCACACTCATTTAAAGTTCCCGAGATCCTGGAATTCTTACAGAACAGACTACAGAAGGGACTGTCCCTCAATTCCATCAAGGTACAGGTGGCCGCATTGTCCTGCTACGGCTCCAGGAGCGAGGGTGACAGCATAGCTTCTCACCCGGATGTGTCATGCTTCCTGAAAAGAGTCAAACGCATTCGCCCACCACTAAAGTGGCCGGTGCCTCTGTGGAATCTCAATCTCGTTTTGGATTTCCTAGCGGGAACCGCCTTCAGACCCCTCCGAGGCCTGTCCGTCCGCCTGTTAACCTTAAAGACGGCATTTTTCCTGGCAGTTTGTTCTGCCCGCCGCATCTCGGAGCTACAAGCACTGTCCTGCCGTGAGCCGTTCCTTAGGCTCACCCCGGGATCCATCCAGCTACGCACGGTCCCTTCGTTCCTTCCCAAAGTGGTCTCACACTTCCATCTTAACCGGACCATCTCGCTACCATTGGCGGATGACTTGAAGAGTTCGAAAGAAGCCCGTAGTCTATGCCACCTCAACATCGGCAGACTCCTATCCAGGTATCTGGAAATGTCGGAACCCGTACGAAAAACAGACCACCTTTTCGTCCTTCACAGCGGAAAGAGACAAGGGGAAGCGGCCTCGCGGGCAACCATAGCCCGCTGGATCAAGGAAGTTATCAAGGTAGCCTACGTAGAAGCAGGCAAGACACTGCATCTATAGTCCAGGCACATTCTACCAGAGCCCAGGCAGTATCCTAGGCAGAAACTAGAATGCTGTCACCCGCCGAGATCTGCAGGGTGGCGACATGGTCCTCCATCCATACCTTCTCCAGATTCTACCGTCTGGATGTTCAGGCTCGGGAGAACATGGCATTTGCAAGAACAGTACTAAGTGGTTCACGGGCAGCCTTCCACCCAGTTCGAGAGTAGCTTTTATACATCCCATTGGTCCTGAGTCCATCTGCTACACGCTAGGAAATGGAGAAGTTACTTACCTGATAATTTCGTTTTCCTTAGTGTAGACAGATGGACTCCGCATCCCACCCTTGGCTGCCGTTACGCATGGTCTTTCAAATGATTCAGGGGTAAGCCACGTTTTCATTTACCTAGGGCATCCATCCTGCCGGGTGTCGACGCTTTCCGGTTCAGTACACTGGCGGTCTCCAGCTATAGTCAATTCAACCAGTTCAAGTTAATCAAGTTATTCAAGTTATAATGTTTAACCAAGTTATGAAGTTATCCAAGTTAATCAAATTAGTCAGTCACACATATATCCACAATGCTTTTCGAGGAGAATACTGAAGAGCTGCACGTCCTGCAGGGGTATATGTACTAGGGGCTGACGTCAGATAGAAATCTGATCCGTCTCCAACTGCTATCAGGAGTACACTATACCCATTGGTCCTGCGTCCATCTGTCTACACTAAGGAAAATGAAAATATCAGGTAAGTAATTTCTTCATTGGATAAGTTCTTGGAGGAGAAGTTCATTACCTGCTATTAATTATGTTGACTTAGAAAATAGCCACTGCTATTACTAGCAACAGTAATATGGAAAAGACTTAGTTTTTGGGTACTTGCCAGGTTCTTGTGGCCTGGATTGGCCACTGTTGGAAACAGGATGCTGGGCTTGATGGACCCTTGTTCTGACCCAGTATGGCATGTTCTTATGAGCAGTTTGTACAGTTTGGCTTTTCCAGAGAATACTTGTAGGCTGATGTTTCCTGTTCTCTGTAAGACTCACGTCAGTCATTTCAATAGTTGTCTGTAAACCGAAGTGCTTAGTGATTTTGTCTCTAGAACCTCGGTATATAAAAAATGTTAAATAAATAAATAAATGATGTTGGGACAGGGCTATATGTTCCCTGTACGTACAAGGATCAGTCCAGACTGTTGGTTATGCTCCTAGTCCAGCAGGTGGAGTCAGAAGCAAAAATTCGAGGGGGTTCTATATGACGTCACCCCCTGTGCCTCAATCCTCAGTATCTTCTGACTCCAGCAGGTGTGAGCAGGGGACTGTTCAGTCCCCAGCACAGCTTCTTTAGGTCTTTTCCTATTCTTTTGAGGGATCAAGAATTTATAAAAAAAAAAAAAAAAAGGGTTTTATAGTTTTAATATTTTATTTGGCTATAGCCTTTATTTCAGACTTTTGTCTGCTACTATTTGACAGGACCTTGTTGGCTTACTGTTTCTGGGCACCTTCCCTCTTTTATTCTCTCTCTTATGGGTAAGTGTTTTAAAATTTTTTATTTCAGAGACAGTAAATTTCATCTCTTGCCGCTTCTGGCGGCACTGGAGGGCAGCTTTCTGACTAAAATTTTTCCTGTCAGTTTCACCACCCTCCTCCCGAGTCTGTCGTGTCTTCCTACCCGCGGCTCCACGACGCGCCATTCCGCGGGGCTGCCGCCTTCTGGGAGGTCCTTTCCCCAGCAGTGCTTGGGTCGGTAGGAAGAGGGAGGGTGTTTTAGCATTTTTCGCTAATTGATAGTACCTTTTACAGGTCTCTGCCACGCCGTCTGGTTCCTGCCTCCCTGGGGGAAGAAACTCCTCCCTCATGTCGCGTACTCCTTCTTGTGCTTCCTGCGGGCGTTTGGGGAGCCGCCTCTCTGCCGAGGGGCTGTGCTCCAGCTGTAAACCCCCCAAAAAAGTTAGCACACCATCGGGGGAAGTCACAGGACACGACTTGGAGGACGGCACTTCTCGTCAGCGGCAGGCCCCGTTCCCGCTGAGCGCGGGAACGGCGGCCATTTTATTTTCTGAGGGAGAAACCGGCGTTTCTGATTGTGAGGAACCGGGGGACTCAGTTTCTCGTCCACCGGCCGTTCTGACACCCACGGTCGGCTCAGAAGACCAATTTACGGTAGGGGAACCCCTAGGGGGGCTACCTACAGGACTACCAAGTATTTCCCCGGAATTTGTAGTTTTAATGCACCGCGCCTTTTTACAGAGCTGCGGTCAGCCCCTGGGTGCGGCCTGGGGTCCTCCTCCTGCCAAGTTACCACGTTTGGATCCCTCATTAGGGGGACCTTCGGCACAGGGTGTGGACCAAATTATAGATTCTACTCCAATGCCTCACAAGCCTCCCGCGGGTCCACCACGGAGTTCTCCGGTTATTCCACAGGGAGATGTGCTCCAGGACTCGGTAGGAGATGATCCTTCTCTTTCAGTTCAGCTTGAAGGGGACGATCCCCGGGTACTTCGCATTTTTCAACTAGAGGAGTTGGAAGGTCTTATTCCACATATTCTCCAGGAGATGGACATTGATCCTCCCCCGGACCCAGCACCTTCAGACCCTAAAATTAAGAAGGGAGACCCCCTCCTTGCGGGTCTTCGACCTATGGCAAAGGCTTTCCCTACACACCCCAGTTTCTTACAACTGATTTCTAGGGAATGGGATACTCCAGAGGCCTCCCTCAGGGTCAGCAAAGCTATGGAAAAATTATATCCTCTTCCGGTGGATTTTCTGGACCTCTTAAAAGTACCGGCAGTGGATTCTGCGGTCTCTGCGGTGACTAAAAGCACCACCATCCCTGTAACGGGAGGAACGGCCCTGAGGGATCTGCAGGATAGGAAGTTGGAGGTTTTTCTGAAGAGGATTTTTGAGGTTTCGGCTCTCGGAGTGCGTGCGGCCATCTGCACTGCTCTTGCGCAGAGGGCTGGCTTACGCTGGATTCAACAACTACTCACCTCGCAGGATCTCCCTATTCCTGAAGCTCAACAGGCAGATAGGTTAGAGTCTGTGATAGCCTATGGTGCAGACGCGCTTTATGACCTTCTTAGAGTTCTCTCTCGGTCAATGGTTGCAGCAGTTTCGGCCCGCCGTCTTCTCTGGCTCCGCAACTGGTCGGCGGATTCCTCTTCCAAGACACGTCTGGGTTCTTTGCCTTTTAAGGGAAAGTTCCTCTTTGGTGAGGATTTGGACCAGATAATCAAGTCCCTGAATGAGAATGCGGTGTAAAAGCTTCCAGAGGACAGACCTCGTTCAGCTAGGTCTTTCAGTTTTTCCAGAAACCGATCTCGGAACCTGCGTCGCGCTCGGACAAACAGGCAACAACCAGCTTCAAGGACTCCATCTTATCGCTCACAGGGCTGGAATCGGTCCTTTCGAGGTCGGCGGACAGGCAAAGAGGCTACAGCGACTCGCTCAACCTCTAAACCAGCGCAATGATGCCAAATTAGTCCACGAGCTGACCCCGCGGGTGGGGGGGCCGGCTCTCTCTCTTTTACAGGGAGAGGGCTCGCATCACGTCGGACCAGTGGGTCCTGGACATCCTAAGACAAGGTTACGCGTTGGATTTTGTCTACGCCCCCAGAGACAGATTTCTCTTCTCGCCTTGCGGTTCTCTCCACAAGCAGAAAGCCGTCCGTCAGACTCTTCAGCGTCTGCGTGCTTTAGGAACGATAAGACCAGTATCCGTCACCGAGCTGGGTCGAGGTCACTACTCCATTTATTTTGTGGTTCCCAAAAAGGAGGGATCTTTCCGGCCCATTCTGGACCTCAAGACCGTCAACAGGGCACTCAGGGTACCTCGCTTCTGCATGGAAACGCTCAGGTCGGTGTTAGCGGCGGTCCATCGAGGAGAATTTCTTGCTTCTTTGGATCTGACGGAGGCGTACCTCCATATCCCGATCCATCCGGATTTTCAACGCTATCTCCGTTTCAAGATCCTGGGACAGCATTTTCACTTCAAGGCGCTACCTTTTGGTCTAGCCACAGCTCCTCGAGTTTTTACAAAAGTTATGGTTGTAGTCGCAGCGGCCCTTCGTCGGGAAGGAATTCTGGTTCACCCGTATCTCGACGACTGGCTTATTCGGGCAAAGTCCCGAAGACAGGGGATTCTTGCAGTAGAAAGGGTAGTGTCCCTGCTTCAGTCCCTGGGCTGGATAATCAACTACGACAAAAGCCGTCTTACTCCATCTCAGTCGTTGGATTTTCTGGGCGCTCACTTCAACACGAGAGAGGGAAAAGTGTTCTTACGTCCAGAGCGAGCGCAGGCTTTGAGAGAACAGGTTTTTCGTTTCTTGACTCTCCAAGTTCCAACAGCCTGGGATTATGTACAGGTATTGGGGACTATGGCCTCCACGATCGATCTCGTTCCATGGGCTTTTGCGCACCTTCGGCCTCTACAGAAGGCTCTGCTATATCGTTGGAAGCCGGCATCTCGAGAGTACAGTGCGGTTCTTCCAATTCCACCGGCAGCTCGACACAGTCTCCGTTGGTGGTTGGATCCTCACAATCTGGCCCAGGGAGTCTCCTTGGAGACACCGGATTGGTTGGTAGTCACCACGGATGCCAGTCTCACGGGTTGGGGGGGCGGTATGCCAGTCGAGCTCCATTCAAGGCATTTGGACACACGAGCAGAGACAGTGGTCCATCAACCAGTTGGAGACAAGGGCCGTTCGCCTTGCTTTACAGGGGTTCCTTCCTCTTGTTCGTCAAAGAGCAGTCAGGATTCTCTCGGACAATGCAACCACGGTATCCTTCATCAACCGGCAGGGAGGCACGAGGAGTCACTTGGTTGCGTGGGAAGCGGAAAGGCTAATGCAGTGGGCGGAACAACACTTGTTTCGGCTAGCCGCCTCTCACATCGCAGGCGTAGACAACGTTCAGGCGGATTTTCTCAGCTGACAACGTCTGGATCCGGGAGAATGGGAGCTCTCCAGAGAAGCGATGCTTCTCATAGAAGATCGTTGGGGTCTCCCCCACGTGGATCTCATGGCCACAGCCAAGAACACAAAAGCCACTCGTTTCTTCAGCCGCAGGCGAGAGCACGGGGCAGAAGGGGTAGATGCTCTGGTCCTCCCGTGGCCCAAGCAGATTCTTCTGTATGTCTTTCCCCCGTGGCCCCTAGTGGGTCGGGTGCTTCGTCGCATAGAAGTTCACCCAGGACCGGTAATTCTGGTAGCTCCGGAATGGCCAAGGAGACCATGGTTCGCGGACCTACTTCATCTAGTTCGAGAAGGGCCGATTCGCTTCAGTCATCTTCCTCGTCTTCTCAAACAGGGTCCCATATTTTTAGAGGAGGCAGATCGCTTTTGTCTTGCGGCCTGGCTTTTGAGAGGCGCAAGTTGAGACGTCAAGGATATCCGGAGGCAGTTATTTCCACTCTATTGCGGTCTAGAAAGACTTCCACCTCGGTCACTTATGTCAGACTTTGGAAAGTTTTTGAGGACTGGTGTGTTGTTCGTGACATTGTACCAGATAACGCCTCGGTGGTTCAAGTCTTAGCTTTCCTTCAAGCTGGCCTTGACATGGGTCTTGCATATAACTCCCTTCGGGTACAGGTGGCAGCGTTGGGAGCTTTGTTGCAGACGGGAATGCTTTCTCCACTCTCTTCTCATCCAGATATACTCCGTTTTCTCAGGGGTGTACGGCAATTGAATCCTCCTTCCAGATCTCCATGTCCCTCTTGGAGTCTCAATTTGGTGCTCGAGGCTCTTGTAGGTCCTCCGTTTGAACCTTTACGCGCGGCCACCATCAAAGACCTCACTCTAAAGTCTGTCTTTCTGGTAGCCATAAGCTCAGCTCGTCGTATTTCGGAACTCCAAGCTTTGTCCTGCCGAGAACCTTACCTCCATTTTTCAGAGGATGGTATTTCCCTAAGGACTGTTCCCTCTTTTCTTCCAAAGGTGGTTTCTCTTTCCACTTGAATCAGTCGGTAGAACTCCCTTCTTTCTCAGTGTCGGATTCCAGACAGCTCCGCAGTCTGGATGTTAAGAGATGTCTCATGCAGTACTTGGAGTCCACCAATGATTTTCATCTCACGGATCATCTTTTTGTTCTATGGTCAGGCCCCAGGAGGGGTCAGATGGCTTCTAAGACAACCATCGCTCGATGGTTGAAGGGTGCGATTGCTGCTGCTTATATAGGGAAAGGGCGCCAACCACCTCTGGGTGTTAAGGCACATTCCCTTCGGGCGCAGGCTGCGTCCTGGGCAGAAAGTTCTTTGGTGTCTGCTCAAGAAATTTGTAGAGCGGCCACCTGGAAATCACTACATACTTTCTCTAGACACTATCGTTTAGATGTTCGGGCTCCGGGTTTCGGTTCCTTTGGAGATAGTGTCTTTAGAGCAGGGCTGGTATCGGCCCACCCGGAGTAGGGAAGCTTTGGTACATCCCACAGTCTGGACTGATCCTTGTACGTACAGGGAAAAGAAAATTATTCCTTACCTGTTAATTTTCGTTCCTGTAGTACTAAGGATCAGTCCAGACGCCCTCCCTAGTATTTAAGGGTTGTATTGGGGATAAGCCTCTGCTCTTCACTTCTATTCTTTCTGCTTCTTCTAAACTCGTCCTGGGGCTCCAGGGCTCTCTGTTTACACAGTTCAGTTTGACAAGTTCCTTTTTGTGAGTTGTTTGTTATCAGTTTAATCTTCGTTCATTATTGTTGAACAAGTGTTATTCTTGATCCCTCCGTCTCTTCTCTTTGGCTTTTTAAGTTTAGTTACTGAGGATTGAGGCACAGGGGATGATGTCATATAGAACCCCCTCGAATTTTTGCTTCTGACTCCACCTGCTGGACTGGGAGCATAACCCACAGTCTGGACTGATCCTTAGTACTACAGGAACGAAAATTAGCAGGTAAGGAATAATTTTCTTTTCTTGATGTCAGCTTTTACTCTGTTTCCACCTGCTGGTAGAGATGCATAACCCATTTGTGTGGAGTGACCTGCCTGAATGTAGAAGAAAGGAAATTATCAGGTAAGTATTCATTTCTCCTTTCCTTTGCCCTGCAGAGAAGGAAACCAAACAGCTGTTTGAGATTTGGGGCACGATCCCTATGTGCCCATGGTTTGCAACACCCCTGAATACAGAATTCGTACATCACAATGGGAGATATGTCACTGTCCAGGACACCAAACTCTTCCTTCCCTGTTAGGATTTAGCACAGTGAGTCCTCCTGATGGAATAGAACCAGATGTTCCTGATGTTCTGGATAATGCTCTTATAGCTTCCTTTTTATTATAATGTGATTTATCCACACAATGACATTTCATATTCTGTGTCTCTGGTATTAGAGAATATTTTTCAGTTTGATTTGAAAACCCTGGGGTCTATGGAGGAAACTGATTCTAGGGGCAACACAGAGAGAACAAATCTGGCATTTCCTGGGGAAGAGGGGTCCTGGTGCCCTCTTTTCAATGATAAAATGTTAGGAGAATAAATCCAGCTGAGATCTAATGCACCCTGAGCCCCTCCACGTGTCCCTGAGTGTTTCTGGTTTGTGTTTCAGGTGCAGGTGACGTTTGAGGACATTGCTGTCTCTTTCTCTCAGGAGGAGTGGGAGTATTTAGATGAAGGGCAGAAGGAGCTTTACAGGGAGGTGATGAAGGAGAATTATGAGACCCTCATCTCTCTAGGTAAAAATTGCATTATCTGCATGTTTAGCGGAATCTAGGACTGATTTACTGAAGGTCGTTTGTGACTTTCCTCCTGACTCTAGCTCCAGCATTGCTCTGTGTCTGAGCTGGCACCTGAGATTGGTTGTTTGTCTCTCTCACGTGAGACCGGCCCCTTGTGAATCAGTCTAGGAATTTATCTCAGATGTCTTACATGAGGCACCTGCTGGGGAGCATCCACAAAGTTTCTCAAGGGACTTAACTGAGCCCTCAGCAGCAGGCCCAGGACTACTGATCCCACCTGCCCGGTTACAGAACTGAATGGGCCAAATTTTAAAAGCGTTACTGGCACTAAAAGATGAATACGTGGCCGCACGTGAGCGACATGAAATTCAAAAGCTGCTAATTACTTGCTCGTGCTAAAAAAGGGGCGGGTCCAGCAGTTCAGTGTGTAAATCCGGCAGCCGCTGCTCGTGGCGCACTGTTAGCTGCATCCATTTCCTGCTGCTCCTGATGAGGTGTAAGTCTGCAGAAATCACTTTTTTAGGACTAACACAATAGGGTGAGGGGTCTTGCTCAACTGGGGGGAGTGCAGGATGAAGAACTGGAAGCGTCTGGATGACCCCGAAAGAGACTGGGCAAGCTGGTAGGCTAATGGGTAAAACTGGGACTGGCTTTAACCTGAGCATGTTTTAAAATCCTGTTCCCTGTAAGCGTTAAAGCCGACAAATTCTTAAGGAAGAAATGTGCTTTACATCTGCTCGAGTACACATGCTAGGCCTATTTTACATCATACCCACGTACTTGTGCACGAGATTTAAAACTCCAGCGTATCTTTGCTCACTGGCTCCCACGTGCACGTACAGTCGCTTACATTCTTGTTTTACAATTAGCTGAACATGAACAGCAGTAACAAGAGGCCTGAGCTTGCTTCATGAATGTCATTACCCCATGCACTGATACAATAGGGAGGTTTCAGCTTGTCTGCATACTTCTAGCTGTCTCAGGGCCATTTTTCCCTTCTCTCCTACCTACGGATCCATTCTCCTTACTCTTCCTGACACTAACCCTACCCATTCTCATTCCCCACTTCTGTCCATTGAGAACATCAGTTGCCTGTCAGCCTCCCATATTCTTCATATCCTCAGCCATTCTGTCTTCTGCCTTGTCCATTGCTTTACAAAGTTTTCTTCCTCTCATTAAGCCATCACCTTTCACGCTAAGAGAATCTTCCTGTCTCTACTGTCATCACACCGGCCCTTCTCTGGATAACTCAGTCCTGTCCCTCCATGGTAACTCTCTTCCTTTCCCTCCAAGCTTATCCTACCCCCACTCTCCTCCCTCTTCTCTCCTTCTCAGGTTTTATCTATGGAGTATCCGCTCTGTTTTCTTTTTTTTTTGTATGTAAATAGTTTTTATTGGCCATCATAGCATATGTAACACAAACAAGAAATTTAACAATCAGTGCTGAACGATTAATATACAACTAGTAAGCCCAAGCGGGCTAAAATGCTTCAAAATATGATTGACCATTTTAGAATCGGCCCCCAACCCCACCTCCCACCCCCCATACAACTGGGTAAGTATTAAAAGAGGTAATGATATTGATAATAGGAATATGGAACACCTGGACATGATAAAGAATATTGATACAATAAAAGATTGCAACAAAAGAAAGATACAGGGAATCGGTAAAAGCTACAAGACCTGAAATAGCTTATCAGCGCACATATGCATTCAAGTGTTGGGATGAGCTTGATTGTCGAGCCTTACTGTATAAGGCCCCCAGTTTTTACCAAACGCACCAACACGATCTTGATGGACCGCAGTAAGTTTCCCAAGTTGATAATATGTATGAAGCCTGTGTTGAATCTTAGCTAAGCTTGGGACGGCATTGTCTTTCCAGTGTAACGCAATTTCCGATCTAGCTGCAATAAAGACCTGCAACATGAACTTGTGTGTGTCCTTGTTGTATCCGCTCTGTTTTCAGCAAGCTGCTTATATTCCTGACTTCTTATCTCTCATTCTCTCCATCTCTCGCTTCTGTGTTTATCCCGCTGTTATTTTTTATATTCTATTACAGTTTTCATCTCCAACACTTCCATGAGGTAATTCCAGGCATCCACCACATTTTCTATGAACAAAAAATATCTCCCCCCTTGGAACTTTATATCATGACCTTTGCTCTATAAATTATTTTCCATTCAAAAGAAGTTTACTTCTTGAGCATTATTACCTTTCAGGTATGTAAGTGTCTCTATCATATTTCCCCCTTTCTCCTCTCCTCTGTTATACATATTTAGGAGCTCATCTCATAAGGCTTTTGGTGCAAACCCCATTGTTAGATGTTTTTCATGGTCACCAGTGGTTGGTCAAAAATGTGCAGCTCTTTCACTGTGCGACACTGCCAGAGCAGTGATTATAGGATCCAAAACCCAGATCCATTTACATGGTCACTAATGCATGATTAATGTCGTCTTCTATCACCAGCAAGTGATGAGGTCACACAGCACCTAAATGAGGAGATTCGAGAAGAACATCCTATGGAAGAAGGACTGATCCCAAGAGAATCAGGAACTGTCTTTGAAAATGTTTCACAGGGGACTGAGAGGAGAATCACGAGGATTAGTCAGCAGGAGTCAGAGAAGCAGAGAGACCCTGCAGGAGGCTCACAGGATGGAGACACTGCATGTGAGATGGAGGTCAAAGTCATCCCTGAGCACCAGAGACATGTGAGCACAGAGAGACCCTTCCAGAGCACTAACAGTGATCAAAATACTTCTGACCTTCACCAGAGGGAGGGGAAAGGGAAGAAATCCTTTCTGTGTGACTTCTGTGGTAAAAGCTTTGGTAAGGAATCGCATTTACTATTGCACCAGAAATCCCACCCCCTCCACACACTATTTCTTTGTAACAAATGTGGCAAAACCTTCAGGCAGAAGAAAAATCTAAAAGTGCACCTAAACATACATAAACCAGAGCACCCCTTACCCTGCAGTAAAAGGAGGAAAAGTTTAATTAGTAAGTATAAACTAAAATTACAACACACAATCCACACCGGAGCACGACCATTCTCATGCAGTAAAGGTGGAAAATATTTTTTAAGAAACAAAAACTTCACCCATCGCCAGCATCTCCACACTCAAAACAAACCGTTTACCTGCATGGAGTGTGGGAAAACCTTTACTCAAAAGAGTATACTAATGTTGCACCACCGCATCCATACAGGTGAAAGACCATTCTCATGTAGTGAATGTAATAAAAGATTCACGGTGAAGGGCACCCTCACAAGTCACATGAGAAGCCACACCGGTGAGGGACTATTCTCATGTAGTGAATGTAATAAAAGCTTCCCTGTGAAGAGTGCCCTCACAAGTCACATGAGAATCCACACAGGGGAGCGACCATTCTCATGTACTGAATGTAATAAAAGATTCACTTTGAAGGGTGACCTCACAAAACACATGAGAATTCACACAGGGGAGCGATCATTCTCATGTACTGAATGTAATAAAAGCTTCCCTGTGAAGAGTACCCTCACAAGTCACATGAGAATCCACACAGGGGAGCGACCATTCTCATGTACTGAATGTAATAAAAGCTTCCCTGTGAAGGGTGCCCTCCCACGTCACATGAGAATCCACACAGGTGAGCAACCATTCTCATGTACTGAATGTAATAAAAGATTCAGTGTGAAGAGTGCCCTCACAAAACACATAAGAATCCACACAGGGGAGCGACCATTCTCATGTACTGAATGTAATAAAAGATTCATTGAGAAGGGTGCCCTCAAAAGTCACATGAGAATCCACACAGGTGAGCGACCATTCTCATGTACTGAATGTAATAAAAGATTCATTTTGAAGAGTGACCTCACAGGTCACATGAGAGTTCACACAGGGGAGCAACCATTCTCATGTACTGAATGTAATAAAAGCTTCCATGTGAAGAGTGCCCTCACCGGTCACATGAGAATCCACACAGGTGAGCGACCATTCTCATGTACTGAATGTAATAAAAGATTCAGTGTGAAGAGTACCCTCACAAGTCACATGAGAATCCACACAGGTGAGCAACCATTCTCATGTACTGAATGTAATAAAAGATTCATTGAGAAGAGTGCCCTCACAAGTCACATGAGAATCCACACAGGGGAGCGACCATTCTCATGTACTGAATGTAATAAAAGATTCACTTTGAAGGGTGACCTCACAAAACACATGAGAGTTCACACAGGGGAGCGACCATTCTCATGTACTGAATGTAATAAAAGATTCACTTTGAAGGGTGACCTCACAAGACACATGAGAATCCACACAGGTGAGCAACCATTCTCATGTACTGAATGTAATAAAAGATTCATTGAGAAGAGTACCCTCACAGGTCACATGAGAATCCACACAGGTGAGCGACCATTCTCATGTACTGAATGTAATAAAAGATTCATTGAGAAGAGTGCCCTCACAGGTCACATGAGAATCCACACAGGTGAGCGACCATTCTCATGTACTGAATGTAATAAAAGATTCAGTGTGAAGAGTACCCTCACAAGTCACATGAGAATCCACACAGGTGAGCAACCATTCTCATGTACTGAATGTAATAAAAGATTCATTGAGAAGAGTGCCCTCACAAGTCACATGAGAATCCACACAGGGGAGCGACCATTCTCATGTACTGAATGTAATAAAAGATTCACTTTGAAGGGTGACCTCACAAAACACATGAGAGTTCACACAGGGGAGCGACCATTCTCATGTACTGAATGTAATAAAAGATTCACTTTGAAGGGTGACCTCACAAGACACATGAGAATCCACACAGGTGAGCAACCATTCTCATGTACTGAATGTAATAAAAGATTCATTGAGAAGAGTACCCTCACAGGTCACATGAGAATCCACACAGGTGAGCGACCATTCTCATGTACTGAATGTAATAAAAGATTCATTGAGAAGAGTGCCCTCACAGGTCACATGAGAATCCACACAGGGGAGCAACCATTCTCATGTACTGAATGTAATAAAAGATTCAGTGTGAAGAATACCCTCAAACATCACATGAGAATCCACAAGGGAGAGAAATGACTGCAGAAAAATACCAAACGGCCCATCCACTCTTCCTAGCAAGCTCTCACACTTATTTTCCCATACTTATCTGTTTCACCGATTGCCATATTCAGGGCCCTTGTTGGTAACTGCTTGATTCCAATTTCCTGCCACTCCCTTTGCCATTGATGCAGAGAGTAATGTTGGAATTGCATCAGTACCATTGATGCAGAGAGTAATGGTGGATTTGCCTCAGTACCGTTAATTCAGAGAGTAATGTTGGAGTTGCAAACTATGTAATATATGTCCGGCGACGCTATCAGGCCTTCCCCCCTTCCCTCCCAGTTTATTAAGGAGCGAAGTGGGAGAGAATTCCCTATCCCCCTACCTACACTTCTTCCCTCTACCCGTCTCCTCTCCCCCCCACCCCTAAACCTAATCTACCTTTCCCTAAATTTTATTTTATTACTTCCTGCTCTTCCAGGGCACAGGAGAGGCCATTGTCTTGTACTGAGTGTGAGTAAAGCTTCATTAGTAACTATATACTAATCTCACACCAGAAAATCCACACAGGAGAGAGACCATTGTCTTGTACTGAGTGTGAGAAAACCTTCATTAGTAAATATATACTAATCTCACACCAGAAAATCCACACTGGAGAGAGACCACTGTCTTGTACCGAGTGTGATAAAACCTTCATTAATAACTATATACTAATCTCCCACCAGAATATCCATACAGGAGAGAGATCATTCTCATGTACTGAATGTGGAAAATGTACATTAGGGAGTCTGAGCTCTCACGACACCAGAAAGTCCACACTGGAGTCCTGAGTGGAGGAAAACCTTCCTTGCTAAGTTTACATTAATCTTGCACAGGAAAGTTTAAACAGATGAGACCTTTTTCATATAATGAGTGTAATAAAACATTCTCACAGAAGACACATGAAAATCCACGCAGGGGAGACATGAGATCATCCTCAATAAATCCTGGCATACAAATGAGGTTCATTCTGATAAAGCTCTGCACAAACAAACACATATGGAGACCCTGCCCCGAGAGAGACCATTCTCATGCAATAAATGTAGAAGATGCTTCATAAGGAACGCTCGCCTCTCACCATGCCTGAAAATGCACACAGGTGACACGTGATGACTTAACAAATGATGCAATCAAAGACCAAGAAACTGTGCCAGAAGGATACTGTTTGAATTATACTGAGTGCCACGTGTCTGATGCATCGAGACGCTCCCTGTGCATAGAACTCCCCATGGACTCCAGCAGGAAATTCCCTTTCACACAATGCGAGTGCTAAGGGGGCATTAGCAGTGAATTGGGGAGACTAATATCAGACTCAGTCAGGGCCACTTTCACCCAGCAGTCTCCTCCATCTCTCCTGCCCCATTAATCTTTTTTTTTTTTTTTGTTTAAGCAATTTTTTATTGGCAACCAAGAAGAACATATACAACAGGTATAACATTAAAAGTTAATAGGCACACTGATAAATCCAGTTTTCTACAGTACAGGAGAGCGATACATGTAGTACTGATTGTAACAAAGAGTCACCAAAGTTTTAATAAGATTGAGGAAAGAAATATCCCCACCCATCCCGTTATCCCACCCACCCACATGGTCATATTCGCTACTATCGTGAAGTAAGGAAGCCAGTGGTACCTCAGCAAGGATTTCAGCAGAGAAGGAGAGAACAAAAGTGATCAAAAGAGGACAAACGAGGGCATAAGAGGACAGGAGAGGTCAGACTACAGCGGTGCTCGGTTAGGAGACACCGCTGGACAGACCTGTGACAGAGATCGGAAGGGACCACGTACCCCTGATGTAGGGAAGGTGTATCAATAACCCACATGTGTATACTTGATGCGTTACCTAAATGAGAGCACAGAAAAAGGCTCCATCAGGCAAGCAAGGATTTAAGGC
The DNA here is from genome assembly GCF_901001135.1 of Rhinatrema bivittatum. Classification (NCBI taxonomy): domain Eukaryota; kingdom Metazoa; phylum Chordata; class Amphibia; order Gymnophiona; family Rhinatrematidae; genus Rhinatrema; species Rhinatrema bivittatum. The sequence continues at coordinate 30,442,663 of NC_042616.1, read as the reverse complement.
GTGGGTGAAGAGCAAACCTCACCCTGAGTCTGTAACCAAGCACTATATGGTTCCCAAACTTTGTGAAAAGCTCCAATTCGATCCCGATGCACAGCTGTCAACCGACCCAGGTGGTAGTATGAATGTATGCGTTTATGGACATGTGCCAAGGAGGGAGCGTGATCCCTCTTCCAATGTAATGCGATCTCTGCCCGTGTTGCAATAAAGACTTGTAAAAGCAAATGCTGTGTGTGTTTGGGAGTGTCGTCGTCAGGGAGACCAAGCAAGGCATGACAGGGACGAATCCGAGGGGGAGCAGGTAAAAGCCGACTCACCCAGTCTATAACCTGCGACCAACAGTCCTTGACCCTCGGGCAATCCCACTAGATGTGATAATAAGTGCCCTTGTCACCACATCCCCTCCAACAAACATCAGGGATCGATGGTACAAATTTATGGAGGGCCTCAGGTGTTCTGTGCCACCGATATATCAGCTTATAGCAATTTTCCTGGAGACCAGCTGAGATAGATCATTTAGCAGCGGCTAAGTATATTTTTTCCCAGTCTGCGTCTTCTTGTGGAACCTGATGGTCTGCCTCCCATAGTGTTCTATGTCGTTGTACCCCTTATCGGCGACCACTAATAAGAGCGTATATTTTGGATATAACTCCTTGAATGGAAGAGGCATTCTTGCAGTACGTTTCAAATAGGGTGTTCCTCGTTCGCAGTGTACCCTCCCGCAGCCCCTTACAGACAAAATGGGAGACTTTAGCATACAAAAGGAAGTCCATGCTGTCTAGGGCATATTTATCACATAACTGGTCCTTGGTCAGCAGGGCCTCCTGTTGGAACACATGTCCCACCCTGAATATTCCAGCTTTCTCCCATAGATATTGTGACCTGGTATGTTCATGACCCCCAACAGTAAGGTGTGTGAAAATATGCGTCATCAAAGAATAGGGTTCAGTGCCCACCATAGTGGTATGCCACCGCCGCCACACCCTCAGCGTTGTGCGTAGTGCGAACGGGATAGTCAAGGTCTTAGACCACCGTGCTGGAGGTTGCCAAGGGAGCGCATCTATGGGAAAGGAACCGATCTGGGCCTGCTCCAGTCGTACCCACTGGGGTCTATCGTGGGTGCTATGTATTGCTACTAGTGCACGCAATTGCGCTGCGCAGTAATACCATTCCAGATTGGGAAGGTGAAGACCCCCCCCTAGCCTTGGGTTGATACAATGTGGCCCTCGCAATCCTTGGCGGACGTCTACGCCAGATAAAACTGCATAAAAGCTGTTGCCATTGCTTGAGCTGCTGGGAGGGAATAAAAATCGGTATAGTGGTGAAGAAGTATAAAAAACGTGGAAGTATATTCATTTTAACAATAGCCAGCCTTCCCAACCAGGAATGAGCATTGTCCATCCACTGGTCTAAATTACCGCCAATGTTCTTGGTAAGCGGGCGGTAGTTCAAGTCATAAAGCTGTTTATTATGCGATCCTATTCGAACCCTCAAATACTTAAGAGAGGAAGGGGCCCATTTAAAGGGAAAACGTTGTTGTAGCTCGGTGGCTAACTGAGGAGGCAGTGTCAAATTAAGTATCTCTGATTTGTCGAAATTGATTTTCATCCCCGATACCGCTGTAAACGTATCTAATTCCCCTAGAAGCCCTTCCAGCGACCGGTCTGGGTCGGTGAGGGTAAACATAATGTCATCAGCGAAAAGAGAAATCTTAAAATGGTCATTCCTCACCTGCACCCCGTGAATTGCTGCAGCCCCCCTAATCCTTATTGCAAAGGGTTCTAGAAATAATGCGAAAAGCAAAGGAGAAAGTGGGCAGCCTTGCCTGGTCCCTCTCTTGATTGGAAAAGGGTTTCCATAGCTACCATTAACTTTCACCCTGGCTGCCGGGTTCTCGTAAAGTTTACATAGCAGAGAAATAAAGGGCGACCCAAACCCCATCGCCTGCAGCGACTGGAATAAGAACTCCCAATGGACAAGATCGAAAGCTTTTTCAGCGTCCAATGCTAAAACCACTGAGGGCAAGTTATGCCTGTGAACCATGTCTACTATGTCAACTATCCTGCGGACATTATCGGCCGCTAAGCGCCCCGGTACGAAGCCCACCTGATCATTATGTACTAAACCAGGAAGAACCCCATTTAAGCGGGCTGCCAGTACCCTGGCCAGGATCTTAAGATCGAGGTTAATTAAAGATATCGGGAGATCACGTGACGCCTTGAGGGAAGGCGGATGTAGCTTTTCCTCGGGAGCTCCTCGGGAAAGCTTCCGACCCCATCTACCTTGATAATTGGACTCAGATCACCTCCCGTTGCTGCGCCTGTATAAAGTTTGTTGCCAGGACCCAGCGGAGGGGAAAATGTCGACGAGATTCGCGAAGAAAGACAAAGAAAATACGAAAGAACGCCAGCGGCCTCCTGATAGCAATATGGAGGTGGAGGGCGGGGCGCTGGAATCCCAGGTGCCGGCTAACTGGGCCGAGGTGCAGGTAGCGGTAGTTGCAGCATTGCAACCCGAATTTCAAAAGTTATCTACCCAAATAGAAGACCTTACCTCCTCTATGGCGGGCTATGAGAGGCGTTTTGACGAAGCGGAGCAGCGGATATCAGACGCGGAAGATGGCCTCCGTACCACGCGGTCCGATGTGGAGAAGATGAAGGCGGAGCTAGCCCTCCATACCGAGAGACTGGAGGACCTTGAAAATAGGTCCCGCCGGTCGAATTTGAGGTTCGTGGGTCTCCCAGAATCGGTGGCAGACCAGGAGTTGCCCAGCTTTCTGGAACGCTGGCTCACCCAGGAGCTCTCCCTCAGCCAGACGGGAGGCCCGCTTCGCATAGAGAGAGCGCACCGGCTCGGTAAGAAAAAGGCGCCAACGGACAAACCCCGCGTTGTCATCGCGAAAATTTTAAATTATGTACATAAGATGGACATCCTTCAAGCATTGCGGAAAGGGACTTGCCTGCGCTTCGAGGGCCAGAAAATCTTGGTCTTCCAGGATTTCTCGGTCGCCTTGTCAGCCTGGCGCCGAGAACTGGCACCCCTTTGTACCCAGCTGCATAACCTGGGCCAAAGGGCGGTCATCGTCTATCCGGCGAAGGTGAGAGTGGCGGCACCGGCGGGGCCTTGCTGGTTCACAGATGTGGGGGAGCTGCGTACCTACATCGCCAAACTTCAGCGAGAGCCCGGTGGCTCCCCCGCCCCCTCTTGAGTATCTTTGAGGTGAGGTTCTACCCAAATATTTTTGACTTATAACTGCCTAGGGGTTCTCCTGCACTGCGACCGTGTTACCGGAGCAGCAAGTTACTTTTCGGTTATGGTTTCTGGGTAGTTTTTTCATGGTGGGGCCACCAGACACGGGTTTACCAGTGATAACATTGGGGAAAAAAAAAGAAAAAACACAACAGCGTTGTCATCTGGGACTACACTGGACGGCCATTTTTTTTGCTCCGTTCCGATTGCCTCGTGGCTGATCATCATTGCACGTTCGGAGGACCCAGGCCTCTACTGAGTTACTGTTGGTTCATGTGATTTTTTTTTTTTTTGAGTAGAGGTTTGCTACATGTGTGACTCGACGAATCCATACTTCACGCAGGAGACCCGATTGGTTCATCGCCCTGTTTATTCCCTTATTTCGTAAGGAGCGCGGCTCGGCTATTTCTTTACCCTCTCTCTGGCTGCGGGACATTTGTATGGTACTGTGAGAGAGCAGCCGCGTACATCGGCAAGGACTGTATGCCCGATGACAGACCACAAAGGCGTGCACAGAACCAACCAAAAAGAAAAAAAACAAAAAAACAAATAAAGGATATAAGTACACCACAAATCCTAACCATCTCATAACAAGATAGCATACAAACTGTTTGTGTGTGGACACATGTTGTTGGGTGCTTGAAGATATACTGTCTATGTTTGTTTACTCGCCTGTGTGGGGGGAAGAAGGCCTCTTTTGGAGCTTCCAAATTATTATATGGTCCCAGTTAACGCAATTTCATCCCCTCCAAAGGTTTGTTCCTGTTTGTTGACCTTTGAGATAGAGATTGCACAGTTGACCTGTTTGTTACCACCATTTTTGCTTGCACACACCGAGCTTAAATATTAGGGGATTACTTACTGGAGGTCAAGGGCACTTAGAAGGTGGTCTATGGCGATCGAGCACTAGCAGTAGATGGGGGAGGGCTTTGGGAGTTTCTAGCGTTCAACGTGATCCCATGGGTGGGGGTTTTTGTGAGAATGGACCGGGTGGGGGGGATGGGGGTCTTGGGAGGGAGGAGGGGGGCGTGGGGCGGGACGGGTAGGAGATGGGGGGGTTAGTGTTATTGGAGATTTGAGGGTGCCGAGGTCTTGGGAGCAAGGAGTTCTAATTTTTGTATTCACGGGTGGGTGGTTCTCATTTGAGGTGGAGGTGGAGCCGGTCCTGCTGGGACGGCCGGTTTCATGTACACAACTAGAGTATACTTTCTTTCTCCGCTTTTTTCTTCCGGAGAATGGCTAATACGGGGCCTAAAATAATTTCATGGAATGTGTGTGGGATTAACTCCCCAGTTAAAAGGTATAAGATCTTACAAGCCCTGAGACGTAAATCTGCAGATCTCGTCATGCTTCAAGAAACTCATTTAACTGATGGCGAACATGCCAAGTTGCGGCAGGGCTGGGTGGGCGAAGTGCATTTTGCATCGACGACCTCCAGGTCTGGGGGCGTGGCGATCCTGGTGCGAAAGAATATCCCCTTTCACGTATCCTATGTACTGAAGGACCCCAATGGGAGATATCTAATTTTGGAGGCTGAGTTTTATCATACCCCCCTGGTGTTCTGCTGTGTGTATGCGCCTAATTCTCAACAAGCTCCCTTTTATCAAACCTTAGGACGGGTGCTTCTTCCATATGTGGATAAACATCTGGTGGTGGGTGGGGATTTTAACGCCTTGAAAGACCCAGCCTGGGATAGGATCTCGCCCCTGCCTCATAGTGGGCCCCCGAGTAAGGATCTGCGGGCGTTAGAAACTGCTTTGCATCTGGTGGATGCGTGGAGGACACTCCATCCATTTGATAAAGAATTCTCCCATGTTGCGCGGTCGCACGTGTCCCAATCGTGCATTGATTATTTTTTTGTGAGTGCCTCTTGCTTTTCTCAGATTATATCAGCTGAGATTGAGGATGTCCTGATATCCGATCATGCCCCTCAGGGCGCCAGCGTACTTTGTATGTCTCTTTGCAGACAGCGATAAACTCGTTGTTACATCAGAGGGCAAAAAAAAGTGTCCAATACTATCGCTTTAAACTTTATCAATATGGAAATCGGACAGGGAAAATGTTAGCGTCTCTGGTGAGGTCTGTGGGAGGGTCACGCCATGTGTCAGCCCTACGAACTCGGGCAGGGCGAATAGTTAACAGCACTCCAGATATTCTGGCGACCTTTCAAGACTATTTCGCTACTCTATATCAAGCCGGAGGTTGGAATAGGGAGAGATGGGAGGACTTTTCCTCACGGGTACCGCTCCCCTCGATTACAGTAGCGCAACAGCGATGGCTCAATGAGCCTATCACACCTGAGGAAGTACGGAAAGCCATTCGGAACGCCAAAAAGCTTAAAGCCCCGGGACCCGACGGTTTCAGCTACGAATTTTATAAATGCCTGGAGCAGCCTCTAACCGGGTTTCTACCCGGGGTGTTCTCCAGGTTAGTGGAGGAGGGCTCCATGTGACTTTAATTCCCAAACCTGGGAAGGATCTATTGGAACCTACGGCTTACAGGCCTATATCCCTGTTAAATGTAGATAACAAACTGCTTGCCACCATATTGGCCGATCGTTTGGGAGCATTACTACCTGGCCTGGTTAAACCGGGACAGGTGGGATTTGTTAAACGACAATATGCCCTGACGAATATTAGATGGATTACAGCCGCAATTTATTTATTTATTTATTTCAAATTTTTATACACTCTGTCGCAGGACACGACTTCCCTTTTTGGTAGTCAGCCTAGATGCCGACAAAGCCTTCGACAGGGTCGAGTGGGGGTTTTTGTTTCAGATTCTTACTGGCATGGGGTTTCAGGGATTTTTTCTACAGGCTATACAATTACTTTATAGTCATCCTCAAGCAAGGATTTCGGTGAATGGGATGTTATCTGCCCCATTTCCTATACAGAGAGGTACCAGACAGGGCTGCCCGTTGTCCCCTCTTTTATTCTTGCTAACTTTGGAACCCTTATTGCTCGCGCTGCAAGCCACCCCTACCATCAGAGGCGTCCAATTCTATCATCACAAGGCAAAGGAGGTTTATAAGTACTCTGCCTTTGCAGATGACGTCTTGGTTTTTCTGACCTCTCCCGAACGCTCCCTGCCGGCTCTCCTGGCCTTGTTTGGGGACTATGGGACCTTCTCTGGATTATGCATCAATTGGGACAAATCAGAGGCCTTGGGGTTCCCACCCACACTGATTGCGAATTGGCAGGGGATTTTTCCCTTAAAGGCTGCGGGTAGTTCATTCAAGTATCTGGGGATTTTTATCTCCACGGATCCCACTACGTTTTATTCCTTAAATGTCACTAAATTACTAACTACGACGCGTGACAAATTAGCCTTGTGGGGGGAACTTCCGATTTCCCTGGGGGGGCGCATTAATTTATTCAAATTGATCATTTTACCCAAATGGCTTTACGTACTGCAAAATTTTCCTTTCCTGATTGCAAGGAGAGATTTCAGGAGTTTTGACACCATGCTGAGAGCATTTCTCTGGAGGGGCAAGAAAGCACGCATTCCCCTGAATTGGCTAAAGTCGAAGTGGGGGTCTGGGGGAATGGGAGTCCCAGATTTGTTGCGCTATTCGGTAGCTGCGAATTTACGCATTGTTCGGGACTGGGTATTGGGGACCTCCAATTCTGTCGTTCTGTTGGCTGACCAAACTTTACTTGACCCGATGGACCCTCACTTTGTCCTTATGTGTCCTCAGAGTGAGTTAGCCCTCACGGTCCGCCAGGATCCACTTATAGCACCTTTGAGGTTTGCCTGGCGGGTGGTGACTAAGCAACTGGGTATCCCAGCCTATTGCGCCTATTTGGCGCCTATTGGGGCAATCCCGATTTTACCCCGGGCTCTCAGACTCAAGTTTTTCGACACTGGGCGACTAAAGGGATTCAGTTGCTGGGACATGTGATCGATGATGCTGGGCAGCCGTATTCCTTTACAGACCTTCAATCCCTCTATGGCTTATCGGGGACTCATTTATTTATTTATTTATTTTTTATTTCACTTTATATACCGACTTTCAAGTTCATTTCAAGGCGGTTTACATTAAATTGAGTTGCAGTAGCAACACTCAAATACATATAAAACAATCCTTACACATTTTAGATAACATAAAATTAAACTAAACCATTTTAAATCCCATTCTCAATACAACCATACAGTAGAACCCCCGCTTCTACCCCTTTCCTCATACCGTTAATCGTCCAACCCATCCTCATATCTATTTACTCTTCTCCCTATTGAGCCTCCTTCCCGTCATCACACATCTAATCTTCTCACTATTACCCTGCTTAACCCTTCTTGTCTCTCCTCAACCTATAAAATATAATAGGGAAGATCCATTAATTAACATAAGCCTGTTCAAATAGCCAGGTTTTAATTTGCTTCCTGAAACTACTAATATTCTCCTCTAACCGAATCTCAACAGGCAAGGAGTTCCACATCTTTGGGCCTGCTAAGGACAAAGACCTTTCCCTCACTGAGCTCAAATGAGCCAGTTTGGGTGATGGTATAGTCAGCAAGGCCTGCCCCAGAGATCTCAAATTCCGTACTGGGGCATGGATGCGCAGTGAAGCATTTAGCCATTCAGAATTCCTACCATAAATGGCCTTGTGAATTAAAGTTAAGCATTTGTACTGTATACGGGCATGGACCGGCAGCCAATGCAAACCCATCAATACTGGGGAAACATGATCAAATTTCTTAGTATCAGTTAGAAGTCGCGCCGCAGCATTCTGCAACAATTGCAGCGGGCGAATAGTAGATAATGGCACACCTAGCCATAATGCATTACAATAATCCAATTTGGGCAAAATCAATGCCTGAACCACAATTCGAAAATCATTTGAATGTAGTAATGGTTTTAATCTCCTCAGCACTTGTAATTTATAAAAACCATCTTTTATGATGGTCCTCACTGAAGTTTTCATACTGAGCTCTGAGTCAAGAATACATCCTAGATCTCTAACATCCTGTTGAATCTTATATGTGGGAGAACAATTTGCAATATCAATCTCTATTTTCTCTGTTATTTTGTTACTAACCAACAGAATTTCAGTTTTGGAGTTATTTAATGCCAATGACATATGGTTGAGGAGTTGTTTTATTGATTTATAATACACCTCCCATAATTTCAGTGTAGCTGCCAAAGAATCTTTTATAGGCAACAGTATCTGAATATCGTCTGCAAACAAATAATGTACCAATCCCATGCCCGCTAAGAATCGACATAATGGCGCCATATAGACGTTAAACAGTGTTGGTGAAAGGGACGAACCCTGAGGGACTCCGGTATGTAAGTTGACTACATCAGATTCTGCTGTTCCCTACTTAACTACATACGATCTATTGGTAAGAAAAGATCTAAACCAGTCAAGAGTTTTTTCTTGAAGCCCGATTTCACTTAGTCTTAAAATGAGTGCTTCATGACTGACGGTATCAAATGCTGCCGATACATCCAACAAAATAAGTAGATAAGAAGTATTTTGATCAAAGCCTCTCTGAATAGTGTCAATTAAAGAAATTAACAGGGTCTCGGTATTATGAGATTTCCGAAAGCCATACTGCGATGGAAAAAGCAGTTGATGTTCTTCTAAATGATCCATAAGCTGTCGGTTGACCACTTTTTCAATTAATTTAGCCAAAAAGGGCAAAATAGAGATTGGTCTATAATTTGCAAGAACTTCTGGGTCCAAATTGGCTTTTTTCAAAATGGGCTTTACTACTGCGCGTTTCAAATCGTCTGGAACTATCCCTTCTTCTAATGATAGATTAATCAAATCAGCCAATGGTTTAGCTATGATGTCTTGAACCACCTTCAAACGGTTAATAGGCATTTTATCCATAGGATGGTTAGCAGGTGTCATTTTTTTAATTAGATTTACTATTTCTAGTGATGAGACTAGATCAAAAGTCGCCCAATTAACCGAAGGGTTGCTGGGTAAACTAATATTTTGTGGGTCCAGTGAATTTAAATCTTTTAATACTGCTTGAATTTTATCTTTAAAAAAGGAAGCAAATTCATTACATTTATTCTTTGGATTATTACCCCAGGTAGACAAATTGCCTATAGGATTGGTAAGTTCTGAGACATATTGAAACAGAATTCTTGGGTTGAACTGGAATTTATGAATTCTCTCAGAGTAGAAGTTACATTTGGTCATATTAATTGATTCTCTATATTCATTTAAGGCTATTCTGTAATTTGCTTGTGATATATCATCCCTAGATTTCCTCCAGTTTCGTTCCGCTTTCCTTACTCCTTTTTTAAGCTCTTTTAAATGAGAGGAAAACCAAGGGGCTCGATATTTACCTTGAAGAGGAATCCATTTTTTAATAATAGGACATAACTTATTTGCTAACTCTGTCATAGCTGAATTCCATGAATTCACTGCATCCAAAACGTTAGATCTATCTAATGATGTAATGGCATCAGGAAAATTAGCAATTAGATCTTCACTAGTACATGTCTTTTTAACTTCAATCTCTATTTTCTGATTTAATATAATTTTAGTCTGGGGCTTTTTTAGAGAAAGAGCTACAGTAATTAAATAATGATCTGACCATGGAACAGGCAGAATGCTAGGTATCACATTAGCCTTAAAGGCCTCATTTATGAACACCAAGTCCAGCGTATGTCCCGCTCTATGGGTGGGAGCATTAATCAGTTGTACAAAGCCTATTGCTTCTAACGTATTTAAAAATAAATCACAACTGACTGAACGTGGCATCGAATCCACATGAACATTGAAATCACCCATTATAATTGTCGGAACCTTGCTATCTATTCTAGATGACAGCAACTCTATAAGTGGGGAACAATTATGTTCTAATAACCCTGGTGGTGTATATACCAAGCAAATTTGTAACAAACTTGATTTGAATATCGCAACTTCATACCGTACAGCAATATCGATCTTTTGTTGAATTACATGATACTTTTTATTAACTAGTAATAGTAGCCCTCCCCCTTTTTTATCTACCCTCGGACAGGAAAAAATGTCATAGACATCATGGGGTAACTGATTAGTAAGCACTATATCCGAAGAACGTAACCACGTCTCAGTAATCCCACAGATATCAGGTTTATAATCTCTAAGATGATCGAGGACAACAGGGATCTTTTTACTAATAGATTGGATATTGACCAGAGACAACGATAACATTGTTAATGTTATAAGCTTCTGATTAGGAATAACAGAAACTTTAGTCAAATAACGCTGCGTAGGTTTTAATCGTTTCTGATCTTGATAAATAGAATCTCGATAACTAATCTTAACTGGGATCGGAAGTCCAGCCATCATACACATTAATACTCAGAGTTATAATAATAACTTCCAGGTATCTATAACAGTTGGCGTCAAGCTCCACTAGCCTACATCTAGGAGGGGGCACCAAAGGGAGTCCCCTTTCGCTCTCACCTTCCGCTCGCAGCACCTAGTTATTCAGCTCTTAAGCCCGCGCTGATTACTCAGGTATCACTCAGGGTTCGCGAAGGGGCTCGCAAAGGGGCAAGCCCCTTTGTCTCGCTCCTTCGTCGCGCGACGCCCCGGCGTGCGACGCCTATGGCGCCTAGTGCGATTTAAACCGCGTCTCCTGTTGATGACGTATGAGGTGGGGGCGTGTCCAGCCGAAACCGGAACGCTGTAGTGCAAACAAGGTTCAAGGTTAACCCAATAGAAATTAAAAGTCTAAAATCGCTGTAAAATGTCCTGCAGCTGAACTGTTGCGGAGGACACAGACAAGCTCCAAAACTTGTCCCTCCGGCGCCACTGCGATTTAAACCGCGTCTCCTGTTGATGACGTATGAGGTGGGGGCGTGTCCAGCCGAAACCGGAACGCTGTAGTGCAAACAAGGTTCAAGGTTAACCCAATAGAAATTAAAAGTCTAAAATCGCTGTAAAATGTCCTGCAGCTGAACTGTTGCGGAGGACACAGACAAGCTCCAAAACTTGTCCCTCCGGCGCCACTGCGATTTAAACCGCGTCTCCTCTTGATGACGTATGAGGTGGGGGCGTGTCCAGCCGAAACCGGAACGCTGTAGTGCAAACAAGGTTCAAGGTTAACCCAATAGAAATTAAAAGTCTAAAATCGCTGTAAAATGTCCTGCAGCTGAACTGTTGCGGAGGACACAGACAAGCTCCAAAACTTGTCCCTCCGGCGCCACTGCGATTTAAACCGCGTCTCCTCTTGATGACGTATGAGGTGGGGGCGTGTCCAGCCGAAACCGGAACGCTGTAGTGCAAACAAGGTTCAAGGTTAACCCAATAGAAATTAAAAGTCTAAAATCGCTGTAAAATGTCCTGCAGCTGAACTGTTGCGGAGGACACAGACAAGCTCCAAAACTTTATTTGGATACATGCAGATTTGCCATTATTGGAGAGCACTACCCGCTACGCTTAAAACCCCTTCACACTTCCAATTACTTGAACAATTTTTTCAATTGGGTAACTCTCAAGGACCCTCTTTGTCTAACTATTATCAGAGTCTCTTACGGGGTCTAAACAAGGATGTGTTCTCCACGGCAGTGGGACGGTGGAATCGGGACGGAGTCTTTCAGGTTCCCCTGGGGGTTTTCCGGTCCAGTATGCGTACGCTTAGCCAAATTACGAATAATATGTACTACCGGGAAATGCAAGTGAAGTTGCTGTACAGGGCTTACATTACCCCACAGGTTGCACATTATGCGGGATTGGTACCTAGTGCCGACTGCTCCAGATGCCGGCGTACGCCGGGCCACTTTACACATGTTTTTTGGGCCTGCCCAGTGATTCAGCATTTTTGGGGAAGAATACTGGGCTATCTGCAGACCTTGTTGGGTGTCTCCTGATGAAATGCTGACCTTGGACTTGTGAATATGCTGATGCCAGACCAGTCTGGACTGGACACCTGGGTCTGAACCCAGTGGGCAACGTGTACAAGTTGCACAAAAGATCTTACAGTTTCAGCAATTCAAAGTCTAAATTGAGAAAGTGAATAACAGGAAAGTGAGGCTATGTTTTCTGAGTACGAAAATAAATCTGTGAAGCAAAGGACGTGCGTGCTAGGAGCTGATAAGGGGAAGAGAAACTAGGCCACAGTGACAGTTGGCAAGATAAGGAAAAATGTGACCCTGAGTGTAGGTATGGAGCAATCATGAGCTGATTTAGAGCAATACAATTTCTAGCTTGCAGTGCATGTTATGAAACCTATAAAAATTGTTGGAAAAGAGAAGTAACCAAGCAAAGCTGTTTCTTTGACTGACCTGTGTACTTAATGTGAGTATAGCAGTAGATTATTTGATATTAATTAGCTTGATTCTTTGCTTCCTGTATAGGCCACTTGTCGCCTATCCAGTTTTATAACAATAACCAGATATTGATATTAATATAGCATGTAATAGATTTCAATTAATAAAATTTTTTATTTGTATTAAGAAGCTTTTGTACATTGCAGTTTGTTCAGTGTCATTTTCTCTCACAATACAACAGTTAAAGTACCTATAAAAAACACTCCCTATCTCTTTCTCCCTATATGATTCTTTTTGATTGTATTCCTCGCCCATCGATTAGAGACTTTGGACACCGTTGGTTCCTGCGGAAGGCATTTGCTGTGGGGAAAAAGTGTATCTTGCTTGCCTGGAAAGAGACTGAGGGCCCTTCCTTTTGGATGTGGAGGATTCACATGCACCGTATGATGCAGATGGACCATATAGCGTCTGCTGGCAGTCCTCAGAGGCGTAAGAAATTTCTTCAGATTTGGCGTGACTATATACAGGCCTTGCCTCATCGAGCCCGGAGTCTGGTTCTGAACACTTGAAGCCCGTGAGACTTCTTGGATCATTTACCCGTGATGTTGCCTTGCACCCTTGTATAGATGGATGACGGGGTGGGAGGGGTGGGGGGGAAGGTGGGGAAGGCAGGGATGGATTGTCGGGATAGTGTGGGACATACCAAACAACAGGGACTCTGTCCTGCTTTGGATTCATCATGGATATATGTTGGTACTATATTTACCTTTGTGGAGGGCGGGCGGGGGGAAATAAGAAGGAAAAATTGAACTCCTCATTTCATTGTGGACAAATAGCCGAAGGTGATTCATTGTCATCACCTGGCGCTGTGGTTGTTTTTCCCTGTTTTTTCACTAAAAATTGTTTTATACAAGAGTAAAAAAAAAAAAAAAAAGATATCGGCCTGTAGGAGCTGCATTTGGTGGGGTCCCGGCCAGGTTTTGCCAGTATGGTAATACCCACAGTGTTGGCATCTGTGGTTAAAGAGGAACCCGTCAGTAGGGAATTAAATGCAAGGGTTAATGGGTCCACTATAAGCGGTGCAAATCTGCGGTAAAACTGACCCGTGAAGCCATCCATGCCAGGGGCCTTGCCGGGTTTCAGCTTCTTAATAGCCGCCAAAACTTCCCCGGGTTCAATGGGCTTGTCTAAAAATTCCTTTTGCATGGGAGTAAGTTGTGGTAATGACACCTCCGAGAGATAATCTAGTATAGCTTCGGGAGAAATAGCCTCGTCCTTACTATATATAATTGGGAATAGAAATCAGTAAAGGCAAGCCGAATTTCTTCCTTAGAGGTAACTATCTGTCCAGTTTGATTATACACCTTGGCCACAACTGTTTTAGCTTGCGCTGCCCTGAGGCGCCTGGCTAAATATCTCCCGGCTTTATTGCCCCCCTCAAAGTGTTGTTGTTTCAGCCTAGTCAGATAATGACTAATAGCAGTATCCTCAAGGGCCCGAAGCTGATCCCGGACTGCTAAGATCTTCTGGTATAACCCCGCAGACTTCGTAGCGCTATGACGCTGTGTAAGGTTAGCTAACTCGCACAGTAACCTTCGTCGTTGAGCGTCCCGTGCCTTGTTACAGTACGCAGCCCTTGCAAGGCAGGTTCCCCTTAGCACAGCCTTTGCACATTCCCATACGGTAAGAGGGGAGATACCCACTGTCTGATTAATCCGAAAGTAATCTTTCAATTGGTCCTCCACCTTAACCCAGAAGGACCGGTCCTTAAGAAGGCAATCGTTAAGTCTCCAGGAACGGAATCCCAGACCTGCGTCCCCCAATCTGCACGTCAGCCACACAGGAGCATGGTCCGACCAGGTGATGTTCTCTATGTCTGCAGTTTGGGTCCGGGGTCGCAGGGAAGAGGAGATAAAAAAAATAATCAATCCTCGTATAAGAGTCGTGCGGGCACGAATAAAATGTGTAGGACCTGGAGTGGGCATGGCTGACCCTCCATATATCCACAAGACCCCACTTACTCAGGAAGGCATGCAACTCTCTTCTCCCCCCAGAATGGGAGCAACGACCGGAGCTGGAGTCCGTCGCCGGGTCCATCACGAGATTAAAGTCCCCACCCACTATCAACTCCCCATCCGCATGTTGAAGTAACAACGTGTGAAGGCGGTGGATAAAAGGCTCCTGGTGAGTGTTGGGGAAATACACATTTAGCAAAGTAATGATTTTTTTGTCTGCTTTAAGTTTAACCAGAAGGAACCTGCCTTGCGGGTCCCGCTCAACCGAGAGCAGCTCGTGAACGAAAGTAGTATCCCCACCCCCCCATATCTAAGGCTTGCAGTACTAGCTGCCCAGAAAGCAGTCGGATATTGTGAAAAAACCAACAGCCTTTCATGATGTTTCCGGATATGGGTTTCCTGAACAAACACTATCCCCGCTGCTTGTCTCTGCATTTCCCTTTTAAACAATAAACGCTTCCGTGGCGTATTTAGGCCCTTAACATTTAAGGAGAACAATTTAGTGGCCATTTAGCACATGTAAAAGTGTCCCTCGCTCCATCCGCCCCCGAACAGCCCATAATCCCCCCTCTCAATGAGCTGTAGCCTGAGAATCCTTCCCCGATATAGGGATCCAGCAATTGTGTCCATCACTTCAACTAGACAAAAGAGCATATTATTGACCATGGCCCCACAATATCCTATAAGATCCCAGAATCCTCCATGGGATCCCCTACTCCAGTGGACCTGCTGCATCAATCACGGAGCCCGACCCGCCGCACCCTCCCCCCTTCCCCCCCCCCCCGAGCACTCGCTTATGATCCTATACAGGATAAGATAGAACAATATTTAACCCCTTCACAAAGAACCTGTAAGAAGTGTGTGGGAAATAAAACACACTTTTCCCTTGCGGGAAAGATAAAACAGTGAACAAATTCAGCGAAACGAAGTCTTTATTGTAACATCTGCAAATGGATGCACACAAAGCCAACACCAGCAGGTGTCAGTAATGTATGCACAAGCTTGCTACTAAAATACAGGAGTTTATATACTCAATTTAGTTCCTCTTTTTAAAGCCATGCGGTTAACTTGCTTTTCTGCCTTGGTACATATGGTGGGGGGCTGTAAGGGGGAGGTTAGGAGATGGGGGGTTGGAGGAGGCTTGTGGTTGTTGCTTTTCTTGTACTTCCCTAATTCTAGTCTGGAACAAGAGGAAAAAAAAGGGAGGGGGAGGGGGTGTTGTGTTGCTTTCAACATCTTTTAACGGTTTCTGCAGAAAGATTTGACTTCACAGAAGCTGCACAGGCAATTGTGCCCTTTAGTTCATTACTTAGGCCTGCTCATGGGATTTTTATTCAGGTATTGTGTTTCTGTAAGAGGGGATTTCTGGAGAATATGTTTTAATACTATTATATTTTCTGTTATAATAAAGCCTTCTGGTTAGAAGCTGTGAAAACTGCTGGAAACAGGCTAACTTCCTCTTTTTATAGTAACTGCACCATAGACAACTACATGGTTTCTAACAGCAAGGTTATGCTTTTTAGCAGTCAGTTCTTCCCACTTTATCATAGCTTTAGCCTGACTATAGGCCTATAGCAGAATAGAGTAGGCCTCTGTAATGGCAAACACACCAAGCATTTTATATTCATTTTTGTCAATGAAACAGCAACATTATAACTCTATTTATAACAGTCCCTCCTCTTTATTTTCATACTTGTTGTTGCTATTTCACACATACACATGTGCACCTCTCAGGACTCTCCTCGGGCCCCCTTGATTTCTTCTAATTCCATGATTTCCTTCCTTTCCCATTCCTGATATATTTCCTGCTCTCCCACCAACTCCGTGTTTTCTTCCAGCAATGTTATTGCATCTAAATAAGAGCGTGAGCCACTAACTTGGCTTTCTAATCCCCCTTTTCTTTCTGTCTGTTTTGAATGCTTGGGTGGAGGGAATTGCCAATTGTACCACTGCGCATGTGCCGGCCCATTGGAGGGGGGTAACGTTACCCACAGCCTTCTTCCTCCGCAATACTACCACAGGTCCATCCGGCTCACCTGTAGATTCGAGTAGGTCTTCCTCTCCTTTGCCTCTGACTCATTTCGCACAGCACTACAAGTGTCCAGTTCTCCTAAGTGCCGGGACTGCAATACTACCTGCCTTCAGATGCAAACAGCATGCTTTCCTGAGCTTGGGGAGAAAACTGGAGGTGTTCGCTGCTGCTGTGGTTTCAGGGCAGTGAATCAGAGAGCCATCGGGGTACATTTGGTGTCTTTCCAAGCCTCTTCTTCTTGGTACAGGGCCAGGATGCACTTCATGTCTTCAGGGCTGTTATCCCACCCAAGGAAACCGGGACAGTCTAAGCAATGGATTTTCCTGCTGCATCAAGGTATATTTCACCCATTCCACTCCAGGCATTCAATTCTCCATATCCTGTCTCTATCTCTAGGGTTTTACTTAGCTCATCTACTGTTAGTCTTTACTATTTTGGTGTCATTTAGGGGTGGTTCGAATGGCTTTATGGTGGGCATGCCTTCCCACGAGTGACTTTTCTTCTCTTCAGTAAACACTATTCTGAACCTTGCTACAAGATCTGTTTCTGCCACACTTGCCCCCAACCTGTAGGACCCTTCTACAGAGCTCCCACCATATTTGACAACAAGGGGTTTTCTCTCCCAGCATCTGGTTTCACTGTTATTATTAATAGATTACTGTAGAGTATGGAGGCAAAGAAGACACTTGAGGCAGCTTTCATGGCAGGCAGGTCATAAGGGCTGGAGCACGCTTTGGCGCTCTCCTTTATTGTACATTCATACAAAGGCAGATGATGTGTCATTACATGATTGGCTACTTTCCCATAGCAACAGAAGAGTCATTACACCATTGGCTTTGGCTCAGGGGGTGTGCACGGATCATCTCATTGGCTGCTGAAATCTATACCTCCTGACTTTGTCCTGCCTCTGACTAAGGAACACCCAGCCCTACTTTCAGGCTATCAGGATTAATTATAAACTAGAGAAATACATGAAGTCAGGTATCCTTTCCCAGGCAGAGACTTAAGCACAAGTGATGCTTTTATTCAGGCAAAGGTCAGGGAGAAGGGAAGTTAGTGTTTAAACCCTGATGAAATGGCTTGCTGGCAAAGCTTATATTTCCCACAGATTACACTCTAAGTTCCCACAATTACCAGGGATTTTCCTCTAATTAAACTCAAGTACTTCCAAAGGGGTTTCTCTCTAATGGATGGTGGGGCTTCCCAATTGCTTGCTGCATTCCACCACACAGCACTCCAGCTGGGGCATGGATTTTCAATTGCAAAGATTTGCAAATGAATCATTGAATCATCTAGACACATATAAGCTTTGTTCAATTTCCTTTGTTCTTCGACAGTCCCACACCTCAATACCTGACGGGCATCAAAAATCAAGATGCAGGGTGCATTACCTCGAGTCACCTTGAACCACTGTTTCACTGAATAACCTTTACCGTCAAGGAATCTGTCCTGAACCTGGTAATGGTTCAGGTTCCAGGGGCAGGAATTCACCCAGGTTGGTGTCCAGCAGAACAGTGGTACAAGAAATCACAGTATCCACACTCTCCTCATCTTCCTTTTCATTTATCTTTCCTAACCAATCCTGCTTGTGAAAACACCAGAAAATGTCAGACCCTATGATTAGTAATACTACTATTGACAAAACTATTACCATTCCCAGTCCCACATAGGTTCATCAACAAATTTTTCCCGCCAGCTTTTACTCAAATATTCTATTGACTGTTCCTAAAGATGCGAGTCTCTCATACGAATTATTTCAAAGAATTCAATTACCCTTATTCTCCCTCTTTCTTAAGAAATACCAGGGATGTTTCCTGCCATCTGTACTTGTGTATGTGATGTACCAGTATGTCACAAATTCCCATGTTCCTGGTCTTGTTAGTGGTGTTGCCCCTCTGTCTATTCTGATTGTTTCTGCTTCAAAGTTCCCCTGCCACACAGTATATAAGGGCCCAATAAACCACCCATTAATTATAGGTCCACATATATAGCATCAAACCTGGTTACGAGATCCCAGAAGGGATTATTGTCTGGGCCTGGATCCCAACTCAAAAGGTCCCAATTCAAGAGAGTCTCTAGCGATGAATCCCAACCTAAGAGAGTGTCTAACAATTTGTCATCGTTCATGTATGAGTTAATAGTTTGTTCAGTCTTTCTTGGTAATCTTTATCTGGAGCAGGTCGTCTGTGGTTTCCACAATCCAGCGGGGAGGACAGGCAACTCTGGGCAAGTTTGCTTTCGACCCCTGGGCATCAGGAGGTGGTTCCACGGGTCCCTTGGCATGGGAGTGATGTGTCCACCCTTTTGCTTTTGTTCTGATGGCAGTTTCGGTGGTCAGCGGGACGTGGAACAGACCTTCCCACTTGGGTTGCAACTTGGATTCTTTCCACACTTGTATCAGCACCCAGTCTCCTGGCTGAAACCGGGGTACCATGAAGTCCAATGGAGGTGTCTGTGCCAAAAATCCTTTATACCTCAGATAAGATAAAGAAGAGGACAGTGCCAGTATATGGTTTCTTAAAAACAGATCCTTATTTTAAAGGTGAAAATCTCCCCTTTTCCCCTAAATATGTAAGCCAAACATCATTTCATAAAGAGATACTCCCACATCTTTCCTGGGGTAGGTCCTTACCCTCAGCAAGGCCAGGGGTAAGCACTTAGTCCAGGGCAATTTGGTTTCCAGCATTAATTTGGAAATTTGCTGTTTCAAGGTCTGATTCATTCTCTCCACTTTCCCCGAAGACTGGGGATGCCAGGTGAGTCCCAGCCCTTCCATGACTCCCTGTAGAACCTTGGAAGTGAAATGACTCCCTTGATCTGAGTCAATATTTTCTACCAAACCATACCGAGGTATGATTTGTTCCAGGAAGACTTTTATAACTCCCTGTGCTGTGGCTGATGGCATGGGAAAGGCCTCCACCCATCCTGCGAGGTGATCCACTATCACTAACAAAAACTTAACTCTCTGAGAAGGGGGCAATTCAGTGAAATCTACTTGCACACTTTGGAAGGGCATCAGGCCAGGTTCTCACCCTCCCGGCAAAGTTTTTTCTTAGGATTTTCTTGTTTATCCTTTGAAACACTGAACATCTTTCACAAATTTGTTTTGCTACTATATATATCCCTATACAGCCACATTTTCTTAAGATCATGTCACACATGGCCTGAGCTCCCCAGTGGCTCCCCTGATGAAGAATAGCCATCATTTCTCATGTGATCTGCTTATTCAACATTTGGCGTCCATCTTGAAGGAGCCAAGCCCCTTGCTTCACTTTGGATTGCCCCTATCTCTCTGAGTTTTGCCTGCTCTTCTTCAGTAAATATTGGCATGGTTTTAACCAGGATCAGGGCAGGTATCAATGTATACAGACTTATGCATTCTTTTTTTTTTCTGCCACTTTCTTAGCGGCCTCATCCGCTAGCCTATTACCCCTTGCCTCTGGGGTAATAGATTTTTGGTGCCCTGGTACATGAACAATTGCCACCTCCTACGGAAGCATCAAACGCTCCAGCACTTGAATGACTAGCTCTTCATGTACCAGTTCTTTACCTCGGCTGTTAATAAGCCCACTTTCTTTCCTGATTTTTCCAAAGGTGAGTGCCACACCGAAAGCATATTGCGAGTCTGTATATATTGTTCCCTCCCCTTTTTCCATCAGTTGCAATGCTCGGTCCAAAGCATACAACTCACAGGATTGAGCTGACCACGTATTAGGCATTCTCCCTGATTCTACTGTTTCTAGGGTTTCCCCCGTTGATCACGGCATAGCCGTTATGTCTCTTTCCCTGAATGCATCTAGATGAGCCATCCACAAACCGCCTCCTTCCGGTGTGTAAGGGCTTATCAGACAGGTCCGTTCTTACTTTTAGTCTGGTACTCAATTATGTCCAGACAATCATGGGTTACACCTGTTTCCCTTCCTTCCTCTTTCAAAAGGAACTCTGCCGGTCTATGCATGTATCTGTAGTTAGCACCAGATCATCCCTTTAAGATAGCTTCATACTTCAATACTCTGGAATCTGTGAGCCACCTATGAGCTCGCTGTGTTAGAATGGACCTGACTGAATGTGCAGTGCTCGCTATCCATGCTCACCCAAACGTAAGTTTCCTATTTCTCTCCTACTATAACAGAGCTGTTGCGGCGACTGATTTGAACACAGACTGAGAGAGGAAGGCTACCGGATGTTTCTTTCCTGTCCATATCTGTGTTAAAAACCCCTAGTGCTACTCCCTCTTCTGTTGTCACAAATAAATGAAAGGGTTTTTCTAACCATGGCAGAGCCAACACTGGGGCAGTAATTAAATCTCTTTTTAAATTTTCTAGTATCTGCTCCTCTTCTTTTGTCCATTGTATACTGTTCCCTTCCCCCCCACTACTTTGGCATATAGTGGCTTTGTTTTCTGGGCATAAGAATCGATCCATAGTCTGCAGTATCCCACTAACCCTAGGAATTTCCTCAATCCTTTCTTAGTACTTGGCACAGGTTGTTCTGCGATTCCCTGTATCCTTTCAGGGTTTATTCTTCTCTGCCCTTCACTGATTAAGTGCCCTAAATATTTTACCTCCTTCTCCACATACTGCAGCTTTGTTTTAGAGACCCCGTAACTCTTGCCGGCCCAGGAAGTTAAGCAGCTATATTTAACCCTCCCTTGTTGCCGTCTTGCACCCAGACCTCTGGTTCTATATCAGCCTCATCTGCATAAAGCTACTCCCTTTTCTCTCTTGTAAATGCATCTAGGAGGCACTGCCGCAAGCCGTGACAACTGCTCTCCTTCTAATTAAACATGCACCATTTCACAATCCACTCCGTCTGAAATACTTACTCTTCCCTCCCAATAATCAAGCATCCCAAATATTTTTACTTCCCTTGGAGACTCTCAATCCCTGTTTCCCTAGACAATCTAGCAATTTATTTGTGGCTATTCGTACCCATTCCTGCTTCTTTCCTGATATTAGCAAATCATCCACATACTGCAGTACCTGGGTTCCTCTGGGTAAGGAACATTTCTGTAAAACCTGTTCTAGAACCCATGCAAACAAATTTGGGGTCTCCTTAAACACCTGGGGAACAACCTTCCACCGATGTTGTTCTCTACCTGTGTAAGGATTTTCCCATTCAAATGCAAACATGTCTTTGCTCTCCTTAGCTAGGAGACAACTCCAAAATGCATCTTTCAGACCCACTACACTAAACCAATTAAATTCCTGACTGAACTAGAAGATCTCTGCCTGGCAGATTACACCCAATCTAGGGTATGTACAGGAGACTTCCCCGGACCTCCCTGTCCTGATTCCCTATATTAGTTTCTTCTATTATTGGGACTGAAAACTGTCCCCCTTTTACCCCGGACACTGTGAGTTTCTGGGACATTATACTGACCCCTGCTGGCAAAGTGGTGACTAAAGCTCTGGCAGCTCCTGCGTCTACTGAGAAAACTATTTCCTCCTTACTTGGTCCGACCTTTACATTTATCATGAAAACGCCCTGCCCGATTTCCTCCTCGGGCTTCCCGGGGCGAGGAGGTCCAATCCCTCTCAAGCCCCCCTATGCCAGGGGAAGCGAGCCCCTGGACTTTTATTGAAGTTCCTTGCCGGGGGTAGCGAACCCCTGGGCTGAAACTTCTTTCTTCCTGGCCTCGGGATCCCATCCCTGTTGGCCCTGTTCCTCTAGTGCTCCCTTCTCCCAAGGGAGCCTTTTTATATTTGTTTTCTTAAGGGCAAGTAGGGTGCTTTTTTTCCCCCTTTCCTTATAAACACTGTCTGTGCTTCTTTCAATAACTCTCCTATGGGTACCTCCCTCAGGGGATACAGGGGTCTGAGTTCTCTGGTCGTTCTGATCTTTTTATCTTTTCTCCTAGCCCCAGATTCCGGAGCATCTGGGAGCGGATACTGCTCTGTATCCTTTATTAACTGCTTGAATTCTTTATCTAGCCCCGTGCCGGTGCCTTTGTTCCTTTTTTTGCCTTTCCTGTTCTCTTTGTGCCCTGGCTGCAGCTTCTTCTACTGCACCCCGATCTATTCTGGTGTCACCGATAATCTCCCCATGAATCCCCTTAACTATTGGGTGTTTGTCTGATTCCCTGCCACCTTCACTTTCATACTAGTAGGGGGAGGGGAAGGGGCACTTGGGAGTGCAAGCACCGGATCTAACTGTGGCAAGTGATCCAGGGGAGTCCCATTTCTTTTTCTCTATTTCCCAGGGAAGGTCATTTTTAGGAACCGTCTTAGGCTCTGATATTTTAATAGGCAACATAATTTCCCTGCTGCCTGTCCAGCATGTGGCATAGTCTGCCTCTTCCTGCTGCTGTATTATTATCCCACCCTGGGTCCAGGATGGGGTATTTTTGTTCTGCAGGGACATTTTGTTGTCCCTGATATTCTCTTTCCCAGATTTTCATTCTAGCTGCTCTAATCATAGCCTTTTCTTCCGTAGTGAATAAAATCCCCATAATGGAGGTTAATTCCCCCCCCCATGAGTAAATACAGGGGCCAAGGAACTGGTCCACCTGTTCTGCCAGTCCTGTTGGGTCCTCCAGTAAGGATTTCATTTCCTTCTGGAAGCTCCTGACCTCTACACTAGTAAGTGGGCTACTACCGTAGCCTATCTGCCCCCCTCCTATCGGCACTTCCCTAAGGGGACACATATGCTCAGATTTCTCCTTCTTTAATTTTTTTTTTTTTTACATTTCCCATTCAGTCCTAAAGCAGGGGGTCTTGGGAAGAGGCACCTCCCTTATTAGTACTGGGGGTTCTCCTTCTTTCTGCCTGCGTTCCTCTTCCTGTTCTTCCTCTCTCTCTCTCTGCCTCTGCTGCTGCTCTTCCTACTTCCTCCCATATGTCAGGGTCTTGATCTTTCCTCTGCCTCTCTCCTGTGGCACCCCCCCTGGTCCTTCTAGTGGTGCTGGGACCACTGCTGATGCCTGAGCCTGTGGTGGCGCGTGTGCAGGGGGAGCATTAGGGACCACAACAGGTTCAAATGCTGGCAGGTGTTCTAGGGGATCCCACCTTTGCAGTCCCCTTTCTTTCCCACAGCTTATTATGGTGTGATTGATTCTTAAGTCCAGGTTCTTTTACCTGCACTCCCTGTCCAACAGGAAGCATAAGCTGCTTCCTCCTGAGAAAACGGCGTTTTCCCATTTACATAAAAGTTCAGCATCCGGCACAGCCAGTTTTCATCTGCTCCATACTTAGGCCAATAAACTGCCGGCGATGTTATACACTGCTTGGGCCATTCAAAGCAGCAATGTTTTATCATTTTTTCCCTTGTCTTTTCCTTTTGTACAAAATCTGTCTTCCCATGTCTGTGACATCCTTCCCAACGGGCTTTCGGAGGGAATTAAACCGGGACTAATCACTGCCCGTCCCTTTACACTAGGTACCTAATTTCCCATGCAAACTTCTGGGATTAATCACACGTACTCAAAATATCCTTCCGCTTTTCCTTCTCCTGCCCAGTCCCTCGCGGGCTATGAGAAACGAGGATTAGGATCAATCTACGCCCCTGCCAGGAGGGCAAGAGTCAGTTTTCATACACCGTGCACACGGCCCAGGAATCACAAATCCTCCCACCGCAAGTAAGCCCTTAAAATAGCCAAGAAACTTACCGGGTGCTGATCAGTTTTTCCTTATTGCCGGCGTGCCTGCGCTACTTCTTTCGCTGAGCTCACTAATCGCAGGGTCAATCAGTCCTGCCACGGACCCCTGATGATGAGAGCAGGACCATTGGAAGGTTCAATGGGGTGCATCTTCCTGTGTTCAATAACCGGGTATCCGTGGTCAGGATGATCTCAAATCCCGTGACGAGCCCCCATCTGTAGGAAATAAAACACACTTTTCCCTTGCGGGAAAGATAAAACAGTGAACAAATTCAGCGAAACAAAGTCTTTATTGTAACATCTACAAATGGATGCACACAAAGCCAACACCAGCAGGTGTCAGTAATGTATGCACAAGCTTGCTACTAAAATACAGGAGTTTATATACTCAATTTAGTTCCTCTTTTTAAAGCCATGCGGTTAACTTGCTTTTCTGCCTTGGTACATATGGCGGGGGGCTGTAAGGGGGAGGTTAGGAGATGGGGGGTTGGAGGAGGCTTGTGGTTGTTGCTTTTCTTGTACTTCCCTAATTCTAGTCTGGAACAAGAGGAAAAAAAAAGGGGGGGGGGGTGTTGCTTTCAACATCTTTTAACGGTTTTTCTGCAGAAAGATTTGACTTCACAGAAGCTGCACAGGCAATTGTGCCCTTTAGTTCATTACTTAGGCCTGCTCATGGGATTTTTATTCAGGTATTGTGTTTCTGTAAGAGGGGATTTCTGGAGAATATGTTTTAATACTATTATATTTTCTGTTATAATAAAGCCTTCTAGTTAGAAGCTGTGAAAACTGCTGGAAACAGGCTAACTTCCTCTTTTTATAGTAACTGCGCCATAGACAACTACATGGTTTCTAACAGCAAGGTTATGCTTTTTAGCAGTCAGTTCTTCCCACTTTATCATAGCTTTAGCCTGACTATAGGCCTATAGCAGAATAGAGTAGGCCTCTGTAATGGCAAACACACCAAGTATTTTATATTCATTTTTGTCAATGAAATAGCAACATTATAACTCTATTTATAACAAGTGGCATCCCAGCAAACTTTATATAACTAACACCAGTCAGCAAAAACCAACAATGAAAAACCTCATGATCTTAAGTCCTGAACCAGAACCCTTTCAGGCCTCCAACATCTGTGAAGCTGGACCCTCAAGATCCACGCAGTATCTCAGTGGGCATGTGAGTCCATGTGGCTTCAACCCTGGTCCACGTGTGGTACATGGCCCTCCTCCGGCTGACGTCGAAGCCTTTTGCCCCCTTTTCCGGCTCGCTGCCACCGAGGTGCCGTGTCCCTGGCAGGGGTCTTATCCGTCGGTTTGAGGGGGTGAAAGGTAATTGGCAGCTGGGCCTTATGGAAGGCCTCAGTCGCCTCCGTGATGTTTGTAATCCTATGGGTTATCCCCTGAACCTGAAAGGCCAATCCAAAAGGGAAAGTCCAGCGGTATCTGATGTCCTTCTCCCGTAGAGCTGTAGTAACTTCCCTGAGCTCAAACCTTTTCTTCAGCGTGACTGGTGCAAGATCCTGGTAAATGGAAATATGAAGATTGCGCCACTGGATATCCTTCATTTGGCGGGAGAGTGTATAAATACGCTCCTTCAACGTAAAGCTGGTGAAACTCAGGACAATGTCCCTTGGCTTTTGGTCTCTGCGGGGTCCCAGGGCGCGATGTGCCCGCTCGAATTGCACTGCAGAGTGTGTGCCCTCGTGGTCAGATGTGCCTTCACCTCCTTGAAGCAAAATGTCTTTACAAATCAGGGCTGCCGTGCCTGCCACATCCGCAAACTCCGGATCCTCTGGAACCCCCCGGATCCTTAAATTATTTCGTCTGCTCCGGTTTTCTAAATCTTCAACTTTAGCTTGAAGAGCTTCTATGCCGGTTGCAGAAATGTCCTGCCGGGCAATGAGGGAGTTGATCGCGTCTCCATGGCCGTCTATCCGGGTCTCCGTTTCGTCCACGCGGCGTCCCACAGCTGCCAGGTCTTCTTTTATTTCAGCCATAGACGCCATGAGGTCGGATCTGTGCTGCTTTAAATCCGCCCGCAGGTCGATGAACCACTGGCGGGCCTCCTCCCGGGTGAGAAGAGAAGCGAGGCTCGCCGCTCCGGATCCCTCCGAATCGCTAGGCCCTAAGCCTGAGTCTGCCGTTTCTGCCTGTGCTGAACTCGGCAGGTCGGCGCCATCTTGAGCGAGCTCCGCGGCGGCCGTACCATAAGAAAATTGTCGGAGGTCCGTCGGTTTTTTCTTGGATGTCATCGTGAGCGGCACGGTACTCTCCCCGACGGGGTTCTGGTCTGAAATCGCTGGGATCCGCTGCGAAAAACGGCTGTCTACCGGGGTTTTTAGGCTCGGGGAGGGAGGAGCAGAGCCGGCACACGTCCTCTCACATGAGCTGCAAACAGCGCCCCCCGGTATTTTTAATTTCTGGGCGAATCACGTACCACATCTCTCACAGATACTGCGTCCTCTGTATGCACTGTGTAAAAAGAAACGTGTATTTCAATGGACAGAGGGGGAATCGTGTGCCACATCCATCACAGATACTGCGTCCTCTGTATGCACTGTGTAAAAAGAAATGTGTATTCCAATGGTCTGGACTGATTCTGGTACGTACAGGGAACCAGGGGTGTTTGGGGAAACTCTAGACCAGTGAGTCTGAATTCAATGCTGGTATAACTCATGGAACGTTTTCTAAAGAACAAAATCACAGAACATATAGAAAAACATATTTTAATGGGACACAGCCAGCATGGTGAGCTGATAGATGTAGTTTTTTTGGATTTTCAGATTGTTTGATAAGTGCCAATGAGAGAAAACTGTAAAGTCATGGGATATGAGGCAATGTCCGGTTGTGGATTGCAAACTGTGTAAAAGATAGGAAACAGGGAGTAGGACTAAATGGTCTTTTTTTTCTCAGTGGAGAGCCCCAGGGATCTGTTCTGTGACCATTCCTTTTTAATATATTTATAAATGACCTGGAAATGGGAACAATGAGTGTGAAGTCATCAAATTTGCAGACAACACTAAATTATTCCAAGTTGTTATATCACAAGCAGATTATAAAAAATTGAGGGAGGACCTTGTGAGACTGGAAGGCATCCAAATGACTGATGAAATTTAATGTGGACATGTACCAAGTCACGCCCATGGGGAAAAGTAATCCATACTGTAGTTGCAAGATGTTAGCTTCCATATATAAGGTGTTTTCAACCAGGAAAATGTTCTGGGTATTATAGTGGACAATACTTTGAAATCCTTGGCTCAGTGTGCGGCAGCAGTCAAAAAATCAAACAGAATGCTAGGAATTATTAGGAAAGCAATGGAGGATAAAATGTAGAATTAATAATGTCTCTAATTGCTCCATGCTGAGGCTGCACCTAGAGTACTGTGTGCAGTTCTGCTCGCCGTATCTCAAAAATGATATAGTTATATTGGAAAAGGTACAAAAAAAATGGTAAAGTGGAAGGAATGGCTCCCCTATGAGGAAAGGCTAAAGAGGTTAGGGCTGATCAATTTGGAGAAGAGACTGCTGAGGGGGGATATGACAGATGTGTATAAAATCATGAGTGGACTAGAATAGGTAAATGTAAAGCAGTGTTTTATAAAGACAAGGGGACACTCCATGCAGTTAGTAAGTAGCACATTCAAAACAAATAGGAGAAAATTCTTTTTCACTTAATGCACAATTGAGCTGTGGAATTCATTGCCAGAGAATGTGGTTCAGAAAATTAGCATAGCTAGGTTTAAAAAAAGGTTTAGACAAGCTCCTGGAGAAGAAGTCCAGAAATTGTTATTAACCAAGTGTAGAGAATAGCCACTGCTTCTCACTGTCGGGCCGATACAGTACAGGTGCGCTCTGTTGGAGCGCACTGTTAACCCGTCATTGGACGCACGTTATCCCTTACCCCTTATACAGTAAGGGGTGGAAAACGCGCGTCCAACCCGCCGAACCTAATAGCGCCCTCGACATGCATTTGCATGTTGAGGGCGCTATTAGGTCGGCGATATTAAGTCGGATGTCCCGAAGGATAAAAAAAGTTTAAAAAAAAATAAATTTGAAGTCGGCCCGTGGCTGTTGGGCCGAAAACCGGACGCTAAATTTTGCCGGCATCCGGTTTCCAAGCCCTTGGCTGTCAGCGGGCTCGAGAACCGACGCCGGCAAAATTGAGCGTTGGCTGTCAAATCCGCTGACAGCCGCCGCTCCTGTCAAAAAGGAGGCGCTAGGGATGCGCTAGTGTCCCTAGCGCCTCCTTTTGCCCGTTTCTACCGCCAGGCCTAATTTAAATACAGAATTGCGCGCACAGGCAAGTGGCCTGTGCGATCGCCCGCTCTCCCACGTACTTACTGAATCGGCCTGTGTATGATAGCAGCATGGGAGCTATTTACTGGTTGGGATCTTGCCAGGTACTTGTGTCCTGGATTGACCACTAATGGAAGCAGGATACTAGGCTTGATGGACCCTCAGACTGACCCAGTATGGCAATTTTTATGTTCTTATGTTGCATATCTCCCCTAGTCAGGTTTCATTTGTGGTCTGGTGGCAGGATAGCATGTATTTTGCTGCTATAGCTGTTGTTTTTTCTTTATACAATGAGATTATAGAGTTTTGCCTGCTCATTGTATAATGTATGAATCTTCCCTCCTGGGCCCGTGCTCCTGGAGAACTATTTTCAGTGCTGGAGGATATTTCATCATCTTGAGGGCAGGTCCTAGCTACAGGATTGCTTCCTTCCTCATCAAGCAGATGCTCTCCTTCCAGGTATAATGTATGAATCTGAGCTCCCAGTCCCAATATTCCTGAGAGTGCAGCCCCAGCTGATCCTGAATCCTGCAGGGTTGTGAGCAGCATCAGCTCCTGCTGTCAGTGCTGGGCGGGGGAGGCAGAGGGCAGCAGTCAGAGGGAGCTCTCTCTCACATCCTCTCTTCCTTACCCTCTCCCTGATCCTTCCCAGCCTCCCTCCCTCCTGTGCCTCCTCACCCTGCTCTGTCCCCAGAATCCCTCCCTTTTCCCTCCTCCCTCCTCCCACCTCTCCCCTCCTCCTTTCTTCTCCCCTGTTTCCCCTCCCACTGCTCCCCAGTCTCTCTGAAAGGCTGCAGAGTTACCCATTTTGGTTTGTATGAACGGAACTAGACTTGGCTTTATTAATCAGCCAATTGAAAACAACCCACGCCCTAGGACTACATTTCCCACAATTCCCAAAAAACTGAGGAAAGACAGTGTAAGACTACATTTCCCAGCGTCCATCCCAACTAGATGGGCCATAGGGTTTTTTTCTACCATCAACTTTGTGTTTCTAAAAGTTCCTTATGCAGCGGCTTCAGTTCCCACTTTCTCTTCCTTGGTGATGTCACTTCCTGCTGGAAGGAGGCGGTGCTTCCTGTACAGAACGTGGTGCTGAGTCCGAAAGCTGAAAGCGAGTTTGCTTACCGTAAACGGTGTTTCCGTAGATAGCAGGATGAATTAGCCATGCTGTCATGGGATCAGAGGTTAGACTTTTTGTCCCTCTGCGGCTGCGCGTGGGTTCCCGCGCAGGAAGTACAGATTCTCCTCAGTCTGTGATTAAGCTGTAGTAGTCGAAGACTTATTGACTGCCAGGGAGGAGGGTGGGTCAGCATGGCTAATTCATCCTGCTATCTACGGAAACACCGTTTACGGTAAGCAAACTTGCTTTTCCCGTCGATAGCAGGCTGAATTAGCCATGCTGTCATGGGAGTCCAAAGCACCAGATCACGGTTTGTAATCAGTGGTAGCGGTGTGTGATCCCAGTTCAGTGGCAGTCATGGAGGATTAGATGACAAAGAATGCAATACTGCCTGTCCTATCTTTGCATCCTGAGAGGTTTGCTGGTCGAGGCAGTAGTGAGAAGTGAAAGTGTGGAGAGAAGTCCACGTGGCTGCTTTGCAAATGTCCGTAGGGTGGACATTGTTCAGATGAACCCACGAGGTGGACCAAGCTCTTACTTGATGAGCAGTGGGTGTAGAGGATAGAGGTATGTTATTAGTCTTATAACAATACTGAATGCATTGTACAATCCAACTAGAAATGGTCCGTTTGGAAACTGGCAGACCCGGTGCCTTAGGGTCAAAGGAAAGAAATAATTGTGAAGGTCTGGATACAGCCTGTGTTCCAGAGATATAACACTGAAGTATTCGCTTACAGTCCAGGGTATGAAGGAGCTTTTCTCTATCAGTTGTATGAGGTGATGGAAAAAAGGTTGGAAGTTCGATGGTTTGATTGAGGTGGAAAGGTGAGATTACCTTTGGTAGAAAAGATGGATGTGTCCTGAGAACTACTTTGTGAGGATAAAATTGCAAGTATGGAAAATAGTGCACTAATGCCTGCAACTCACTAACTCTTCGTGCCGAAGTTACGGCAACTAGGAACACCACCTTCCAGGTTAGGTATTTAGGGTGGGCCGAGTCTAAAGGTTCAAATGGAGGAAGCATTAGACGCTCCAAAACCGTGTTAATGTCCCATGGTATTGGAGGTTTGGATACGGGTGGTCGTATACGAGACAGTCCTTTGATGAAACGTGAAAGGAGTGGATGGGTTGAGATAGTAGCATTGTTACACAACCTATGGTAAGCTGCAATGGCACTGAGATGTACACGAATAGAGGATGCGGCTAACCCAGTGTCGAACAGGGTGCACAAGTAGTCCAGTAATTTCTCTGGAGGACAATCTTTTGGTTGTATGCCGTTGTTGGTACACCAGAAAGAATAGCGCTGCCACTTATACTTGTAGTTACGTCTGGTGGATAACTTCCTGGATTCTAAAAGAATCAGTTGCGCTCGTTCAGAGATGTTGTGTTCAGCTAATAAGCTCCGTTCAATAGCCATGCTGTCAAATGAAGAGAGGCATGCATGGGGTGTAATAAGGTTCCCTGATCCTGAGCTAGGAGATCGGGACGTTGTGGAAGTTGTATAGGAGGCTCCTGTGACAATCTGAGTAGGAAGCTGTACCACGGTTGGCGAGGCCAGGCTGGGGCTATTAGGATCAGATAGGCCTTGTCCTCTATACATTTCTGAATGGTTTTGGAAATGAGAGGAATTGGAGGGAAGGCGTAAAGTAGACCCTGCGACCAAGATATCAGGAAAGCATCCTGAGCTTCTCTGCGTAGGCTGGGTCGTATGGAGCAGAAGCGAGGAACCTGCGCATTGAACTCCGTCGCGAAGAGATCGATGGTGGGGGTTCCCCACTGTTCGAATACATGTTGGGCGACTTCTGCATGAAGTGTCCATTCGTGAGGATGGAAAATGCGGCTCAGTCTGTCCGTTCTCGTGTTGGCCACGCCCGGAAGGTATGTCGCCTGGAGATGAATGTAATGGTGATGTGCATGTTGGTAAATTAACAGAGTTTCCTTGCATAGGGGCCAGGACCCCGATCCTCCTTGTTTGTTGATATAGAACATGGCCACCTGGTTGTCCGTATAGATCATCACCCTGTGGCCTTTGAGGTAAAGTTGAAACGCCATAAGCGCTTTCCTGATCGCTCTGAGTTCTAATAAGTTGATTTGAAAGCCCCTGTTCTGAGGGGCTCCAGAGACCTTGTGTCTCGTAAACCTCCAGATGAGCCCCCCAACCCTTTCAGGAGGCGTCCGTGGTTAGGACTAGATCGTGATTTGGAATACGAAATAATGCTCCTTTTGAGAGAACGGTGGGATTCATCCACCATGAGACGTCCTGTTGCATGGCTGCAGTAATTGTGATCGTGTGAGTCAATGGTTGAGTGTGTTGTTTCCATTGACATTTCAAACCCCACTGCAACCGTCTCATATGGAGCCTGGTGTTGGGGACCGTGAAGTTGGCAGCCGCCATATGTCCCAAGACTACTAACAGTTGCCTCGCAGTTGCTGAACGATTGTTGCAAAGATGGAGGAGAAGAGGTTGCAAGAGGAGTTGTCTCTCTACTGGGAGATAAGCTCTGCAATGTGTGGTGTCGAGATACGCCCCTATGAATGTCAACTGTTGTGTCGGCTGAAGATGTGACTTTGGAAAATTTATGACCAGTCCTAATTCTTGTAGGCAGCCAATAATTATTTGAAGATGGTTGAGTAACGTGTCCCTTGATTGGGCTACTACTAACCAGTCGTCAAGATACGGAAAAATTGTCATTCCTTGTTTCCTGAGGTGAGCCACCACTACCACCATGCACTTGGTAAATACTCTGGGGGCCGCTGATAGGCCGAAGGGTAGTACTTTGTATTGGTATTGAATATTCTGATAATTGAAACACAGGTATTTCCACGATGCGGGGTGAATCGGTATGTGAGTGTAGGCATCCTTGAGGTCGATGGAGCACATCCAATCGTTGGGTTGCAGTAATGGAAGAATTGTCTTTAAAGATACCATTTTGAATTTCTCTTTCACAAGGAATTTGTTGAGCTCTCGAAGGTCTAAGATGGGACGATGACCTCCCGTTTTCTTTGGCACAAGGAAATATGGGGAGTAAAATCCCTTGTTCATTTGGGAACGTGAGAGCTTCTTGATAGCTCGAACCTGAAGTAGAGTGGAGATTTCCAACTGCAGTTGGTCTTGTGAATTTTGAAACTGCGTTGGGGGAAAATAAGGTAGGTTCGGTTTGTGTAGAAACTGTAGCTGATAACCATTTTGAACTATCTGCAATACCCACTGATCGGAGGTAATCCGTTGCCAGTTCGGAAGGCATGCCTGAATTCTTCCTGGTGGAGCATGGAAGGGGAGTGGTGGCTGCGAGATCAAAAAGACTGTGTAGGTTTAGTTGTCGTTGCGGAAAGTTGTTGCTGAAGGCCGTTGATTACGGGGTTTTCCTCGACGCGGGCGGTTGCGACTGCTGAGATTGCTGTTGCGATCTTTGATATGTAGGGTAAGTAGAAGGTCTGTACGATTGGTAAGAACGGTAAGGTCTGCGTCCGTAGTTGGAACGGCGACTAGTCGCATATGTGCGTCTTGGATACTGAGTCGCTGTAGAGGACTGAAGGGATTGGACTGCTATGGCCTCATCCTTAAGTTTTCCCACCGTTTCTTGGAGCTTGGCTCCAAAAAGATTGTCTCCAATACATGGAAGATTGGTTAATTTATGATGCACATCTTCCCTAATGGAGCTGGAGCGAAGCCATGCTGTGCAACGAGCCGCGATGGAGACGGCGGACGCTCTTGACGAAGTTTCTAGACCCTCATAAATCGACCTGAGGAGATGTCTAGTACATTCCTCCATATCGTGAAGAGTTTGTGGTGCGTTTGTCGCCGAAGTCGTCAATAGCCCCTTGGTTGCTTGGATGCATTCGTAGAGATACTGAACCATATAGAATTGATGATTCAAGATTCTAGTGGTCAACATTGAATTTTGAAAATTTTTCGTCCCACCTCATCCAAATAACGATTATCTTTATTAGGTGGGTAAGAGGAATGAGATCTCATCTTTTTAAAACGTTGCATTGCGGATTCAACCACAATGGAATCATGTGGGAGTTGCGGGAGTGAATAAGGTGGCTCCTTTTCATTCGAAACTTGAGATCAGATTTCCGAGAAACAGCAGTAATAGTTTGGGGTGTTTCCCACGATTTCAGGAGCACTTGATGGAGTAATTCATGCGGTGGTATAGCAAGAGGTTCTCCCGGTGTATCGAAGATTTTAAGGAGACCCAGGGTTTCCGCTCGTGGGTCTGCTTCCTTCTGGCAAAGGCAAGTTTAAAATTTTCCCCAATTTTTTCCAGAAATCGTGGATATGTGAGATCTTCTGGTGGTGAGTAGGGTTCTGGAGGCTGATCCAGAGGGTCAGAAGGGAATCCTGTTGAAGAGGAAGGTGAGAGAGATGGAGACAGAGATCGAGAACCTCGAAAAGTATGTGGGCTGACCGAAGGCGAAAGTTGATGAACTGAAGTAGGAGACAAGGGCTGGTCTTGAGGTTTTGTGACTAGCGGTGGAGATTTACATTCAGAACCTGCTAAGTCATCTTGAGCAGTCATAGTGAAGGCTGACTCTATGGTCTCGTAGAATCCTGTCAGGATTGGGAAAGTTGGAAAAACGCTTCTTTTGCAAGAGCCGGCATCTTTGGTTTTGGCCAGGGTGAGGCCTAAGTTGCGGTCGAGGAGACCGAGGTGCCGGAGTGAGAGATCTGCTCGTAGAAGGTGAATGATGAGAAGCTGAGAGTGAAGTAGGTGACTTCGTGACACGTTTGGAATGAGATGACAAAGGTTTGTGAAACTGTTTCTGATCTCGGCGGATCAGTTGGAGAACGGTAGGGATGAGTTTGTTCGTGCTGACGACGAGTTCGAGTGTCTCGGCTATGATGTCTTTTACGTTTTTTAGAAGAAGTCTTGGAAGTAGGATGGGAACTGGACGAAGCAGCTGAATGAGAAGAGTGACGTTTTCGTTTACGATGTACAAGTACGGATTGTACCCCTTGTGCAGCGTCTTCACGGATGGATTTTCCCGACAGAGAATACCATTCTCGTTTATGGTGAGAGTGCTCGGTAACTCTTATTTTACGGGGAATGTCTTTCGTAGAGAAATCCTTCTCATGTGTAATAGCAGTGGATTCCCTTGGTAGAGGCTGCAGCAGATCTCTGTGTTCAGGTGTCTGCATTGATTCCTGCGCTGAAGCACTTTGTTGTGGCGTCGATTTGCGTAATGGGTGCAGCGTCGACTGCGCAGATGAATGTGAGGTCAATTGGCGCGGCGTCGACTGCACCGATGATGGTTGGGGCGCCGACTGCGCCGATGATGATTGGAGTGCCGACTGCACCGAAGATGGTTGCGGCGCCGACTGCGCCGATAGCGTTGTCAACTGCGCCGAAGTTTGTGGCGCCGACTGCGCCAAAGGTTGCTGCGCCGTGAGAGTCAGGTCTACTAACGGCGCCGGTTGAGTGGCCGAAGTCTGGGACGCCGACCGCGCCGTGGAATGTCTTGGCGCCTTTAGAAGTTTCTTTGACTCCCGCGCCGATAAGGACGGTGCTGTGCGGTCATGCGCCGTAGTATGGCGCGCATGTCCATGCGTCGAGTTACTAGTAGGGCGAGAGGAACGCTCTGCGCCATGTTTGGTGGCCGTATGGAGGCGCTTTGAAGAGGAAGGTTGTGGTTCTCGGAGAGGCGACCGGCCTCGTTGAAAGTCAGAGCCCTGACTTTTGTCCGAAAAATCACCACAGGAAGTCGGTCTCTTCTTTTGGTGCGGGTCTGTCTTCGCCGGTCCCGGAGAAGACTGAACTTCGGAAGGGTCCGAAGTGGTAAGTATTTCTTGAATTCGGTAGGCCCGCTGTCGTTGCGCTCGAGGAGACATTTTAGCGCAGAATTCACATTCTTTAGTTTTATGTTGGACGCCGAGGCAGCGCGATAACAGCGGTCATGACCGTCTGTTCTTGACATTACTCTGCTGCATCGGCATCGTTTGAACCTGATTTTGACATTATTGAAGGAGAAGACAAGCTCTGCGTGCGGTCCCGCGCGCGGAAAGAACAGACTGAGGAGAATCTGTACTTCCTGCGCGGGAACCCACGCGCAGCCGCAGAGGGACAAAAAGTCTAACCTCTGCTTTATCAAGCTCCGCCTCCTGGACCTGATGGACAGATCCCATGACAGCATGGCTAATTCAGCCCTGCTATCGACGGGAAAAAGCTTGACCGTGCGGGGAGGGTGCCGGGGCTGGAAATCCTGCTCTGGAGAAGGGGCGGGAGAATGGCTGCAGGGTTTTCTGCTCAGCAGGTAGGAGACGGGCAGGGGATGCAGCCTGGGACTGTTCCCATCCCCCCAGCCACTCACTGAATCCATTCTTTGGGCTCCTTATTCTCTGCATCCGCTCAGTCTCTTCTTCATGCTTCTCTCCCTCATACAGCAGCAGCAGCTCCTCCTGCTTAAGGACCCTCTCAGTTTCTGCTTCCTGTGACTTCTTTACCTTCCCCCTCTGCCTCCTCCTCTCACCTTTGCCTTTTTACACTGAGAGTTTGATGCTCCCAAGGGCTTGTCTGGGTAACTTTTTAGTTGCCTTTACAAACTAGAGATATAAATTCTCCCCCTACTCTCCTGCAAAACTTTGTTTGGGTTGCTCATAACTCATTATTTGTAGAAAAATTTAGCTGGTGGAGGTGCTCTGGGTAGGATAAATTTTAGCTGGAGAGACTTGATATTCAGTGCTACCTGGGTAAAGTTAATCCGGTTGGAGAAATCCCTGTCCTGTAGTAACCCAGATAACTCTTCCTGGGTGTAGTTTGTTATTTTGTTTTTTTGTAGGCCAGAAAGGAGAAAAGTGCATGGGGGTAATAACTTGCAGGTGCAGTGGTTACTACCCTTAACCTGTAAGCCTTTATACTTTATTTATTTAATACTTTTTATATACTAACTTTTCATGCAAGCATATCAAATCGGTTTACAGCAGTTAGCAATTAATCATTTAAAATTATTTGCATTTCCAAAGAAGAAAGAAGTAAATACATTATTTCCTAGCGTGTAGCAGATGGACTTAGGACCAATGGGTATAGTGCACTCCTGATAGCAGTTGGAGACGGATCAGATTTCAATCTGACATCAGCCCTTAGTACATATACCCCTGCAGGAAGTGCAGCTCTCCAGTATTTTCCGTCTCCATAGCAGTTAGGTACTGTCTGCACGCTCTCACAGCTTGAGAACCAAATTCAGAGAAGAAAACTAAATTTACAGGAGAATCCTACCTGAAGACGAGCCCCGCTCTCCTGCGGTGATACCCTCAGGTCCCTCCCCCAGTTGAGATTCCCGAGGTGATTTCCGTGGTCCCTTGGAGGTGAGCCTCGGTCCAGTGGCCGAATCGCGGCATGGTCCTAGCCCCCGATATTCGGGCGCGGCTGAGAGGCAGCGGGTGCACCTTCGAACGCAGCAGTGAAGGTATTTGCCCTCTCCCCCCGCAGACGGAGACGAAACCAGGAAGCGCCGAAGACAAGGTAAGGTAGAAATCTTCTGCTTGATTCCGGTCTCCAAGGATCGAGGACGAGCACAGGTCACCAGCCGGGACCTGTGCCACCGGGTTGATCCGCCCTATAACAGGGCCAGGCCCCGGCTATTCCAAGGGTCTACCCACGTGGAGACCATCCGAAGGAGTCGCCATATTGCCCGCGTGCTCACCATCGCCATCTTGGGCCTCTTCGCCACACCGTTCGCCGTTCAACCGAGCGCACAAAACCGAGCTAGACGCACAAAGCACATGTGCGCATAGACTTACACGCACTAATCCTTGTGCGCATAAGTTGCACGCACGAGGGCCGGGCGCACAAGAATATGCGCACCCTGTACGCATACCGAGCTGTGCGCATATCTACCCAGACGCACAGCTACGCGCATATCTCACACGCTCATCTTAGGCACACCGGAGCGCTTAAGAATTTACGCGCCGACAGCCATGGCACCCCCAGAAACCCCATTACCGCGCCTGCCGGAGGATAAGACAAAGAGAAACCAGTGACCCTTCCCCAGGTTCTCCAGGGGCAGAAGTTCACAGCGCTTCAACCCTTACAGGAGCAATTATCAAGCTCCCCGTCCCACAGGCAGGAACCAGTCCTTTCGGAACAAGCACAACAAGAGGAAAACCAGCTCGGGTACAGGCCCCAGCCGCACCCCACAATGAGCTTCGGCTGACCTGTCCAAGGAAAGAAGCCATAGGGGGCAGACTAACCCTAAACCTAAACCGAAGTGATTGGTAACATTGTTACCAGAACCTCTGTATATAAAAAATGTTAAATAAATTAAATAGATAAATATTCTACTGCAGATGGGTCGAGATAATTTCGGACAAGTGGGTCCTAGCCATCATTCGGGAGGGGTACTACCTGGATTTTCTACGAACCCCTCCGGACAAGTTCATGGAGTCTCCCTGCCACGACCTC
Organism: Rhinatrema bivittatum; assembly: GCF_901001135.1. NCBI lineage: Eukaryota > Metazoa > Chordata > Amphibia > Gymnophiona > Rhinatrematidae > Rhinatrema > Rhinatrema bivittatum. The sequence goes on along the minus strand of NC_042616.1, from coordinate 30,404,730 downwards.
TTCAAGAGGGCGGCAGTGGAAGCTACATTGTCCAGACTAATGGCCCTCGGGCCATAACCTCAGTACCTCCCCAAGAAATAAATACTGGACATTATTCCATTTATTTTATCGTTCCCAAGAAAGAGGGAACATTCAGACCCATCCTGGACCTCAAGTCGGTCAACCGCCACCTGAGGATTCCCCGCTTCCGCATGGAAACCCTACAATCTGTGATAAGGGCGATATAACCGGGGGAGTTTCTCACATCCCTGGATCTTTTGGAGGCCTACCTACACATCCCAATTCATCAGGAACACCAGCGCTATCTACGTGTCAAAATCCTGGACCGTCACTACCAGTTCCGGGCACTACCCTTCGGGTTAGCCACAGCACCCCGGACGTTCACCAAGATCATAGTGGTGGTGGCGGCAGCACTGAGGAAGGAAGGAATCCTTGTACACCCTTACCTAGACGATTGGCTGATCAGGGCGAAATCCCCAGAGGAAAGCCGCCAAGCAACCAACAGAGTCAAAACTCTACTGGAGAGCCTAGGATGGGTGATCAACACAAATAAAAGCTGTCTGCAACCCTCACAGGTCTCTAGAATACATAGGGATCCGGTTCGACACCAAAGAAGACAAGGTCAACCGGACTCCCACAAGGAGATCAAAACTGTGGAATCTGTTACAAATCCTGCTGAGCGAACCTCGTCCCAAGCATGGGATTACCTGCAAGTCCTCGGTCTGATGGCATCCACTCTGGAAGTAGTGACATGGGCGCGAGCTCACATGAGACCCCTGCAGCGCTCACTTCTATCACATTGGAATCCACAGTCTCAGAACTACACCGTACGTCCATCACTCCCGGGCAGAGTCCGGACCCAGCTACAGTGGCGGCTACAGGTCAGCCACCTGAGCTGGGGAACAAGACTATCGTCCCTAACCTGGACCCTGCTCACCACAGACGCCAGCCTACGAGGATGGGGGGCACATGCCAGGAGTTAACCGCCCAAGTGCAGTGGAATGCAGAAGAGTCTGGATGGAACATCAACCGCCTAGAAGCGAGGGCAGTCAGACTAGCCTGCCAACGATTCAAGCACAGACTCCGAGACAAAGCAGTCAGAGTAATGTCAGACAATGCCACAACAGTGGCCTACATCAACCGGCAGGGGAACCAGAAGCCAGCAGGTGTCTCTGGAAATAGACCTCCTAATGGCGTGGGCGGAAGTAAACTTCCAGGCGATCTCAGCCGTCCACATCGCCGGGAAAGACAACATCACGGCAGACTACCTCAGCAGGGAAAGTCTAGACCCAGGACAATGGAGGCTGTAGTCTGCAGCCTTCCAAATGATAGTGAAACGGTGGGGGACACCGGACATGGACCTTCTGGCAAACAGATCCAACGCCCAAGTACCCAGAGTCTTCAGCCGCAGGCGGGAACTGCAGTCCCAAGGGATCGATGCCCTCGTACAGACCTGGCCACCGGGGACCCTATTATACGCCTTCCCACCGTAGCCCCTATTAGGCGCAATCATTCACAAGATACAGCTACACAGGGACTAGTTCTTCTGGTGGCTCCGGATTGGCCAAGAAGACCGTGGTACGCAGACATGAGAAGACTGCTGGCAGGGAAACCTCCCCCCCTCCCACCTCTGCCTCCACACAGGGAACTGCTAAACAAGGTCCGATCCTCCACGAGGACCCAGCTCAATTCTCTTATGGTCTGACCATTGAGAGGGCTCGCCTGAGAGAGAGCGGATACTCGGGGGCTGTAATCGACACCCTCCTCCGAGCACGCAAGTTCTCCACATCGTTAACGTACATAAGGATTTGGAGAGTATTTGAAGCCTGGTGCGAAGACCACGACATCAAGCCACACTCATTTAAAGTTCCCAAGATCCTGGAATTCTTACAGAACGGACTACAGAAGGGACTGTCCCTCAATTCCAGTCAAGGTACAGGTGGCCGCATTGTCCTGCTAACGGCTCCAGGAGCGAGGGCGACAGCATAGCCTTTTTACCCGGTTGTGTCACGCTTCCTGAAAGGAGTCAAATACATTCGCCCACCACTAAATTGGCCGGTGCCTCTGTGGAATCTCAATCTCGTTTTGGATTTCCTAGCGGGAACCGCCTTCAGACTCCTCTGAGGCATGTCCGTCCGCCTGTTAACCTTAAAGATGGCGTTTTTCCTGGCAGTTTGTTCTGCCCGCCCGCATCTCGGAGCTACAAGCACTGTCCTGCCGTGAGCCGTTCCTTAGGCTCACCCCGGGATCCATCCAGCTACGCACGGTCCCTTCGTTCCTTCCCAAAGTGGTCTCACACTTCCATCTTAACCAGACCATCTCGCTACCATCGTCGGTATGACTTGAAGCGTTCGAAAGAGCCCGTAGTCTATGCCACCTCAACATCAGCAGACTCCTATCCAGGTATCTGGAAATGTCGGAATCCACAGCGAAAAACGGACCACCTTTTCGTCCTTCACAGTGGAAAGAGACAAGGGGAAGCGGCCTCGCGGGCAACCATAGCCCGCTGGATCACGGAAGTTATCAAGGAGGCCTACGTAGAAGCAGGCAGACACTGCATCTACAGATCAAGGCCCATTCTACCAGAGCCCAGGCAGTATCCTAGGCAGAAACTAGAATGCTGTCACACCCGCCGAGATCTGCAGGGTGGCGACATGGTCCTCCATCCATACCTTCTCCAGATTCTAGCTCGTCTGGATGTTCAGGCTCGGGAGAACATGGCATTTGCAAGAACAGTACTAAGTGGTTCACGGGCAGCCTTCCACCCACTTCGAGAGTAGCTTTTATACATCCCATTGGTCCTGAGTCCATCTGCTACACGCTAGAATGGAGAATTACTTACCTGATAATTTTGTTTTCCTTAGCGTAGACAGATGGACTCCGCATCCACCCTTGGCTGCCGATACGCATGGTCTTTCAAATGATTCAGGGGGTAAGCCACGTTTTCATTTACCTAGGGCATCCATCCTGCCGGGTGTCGACGCTTCTCCGGTTCAGTACACTGGCGGTCTCCAGCTATATAGTCAATTCAACCAGTTCAAGTTAATCAAGTTATTCAAGTTATAAAGTTTAACCAAGTTATGAAGTTATCCAAGTTAATCAAATTAGTCAGTCACACATATATCCACAATGCTTTTCGAGGAGAATACTGAAGAGCTGCACTGCCTGCACTTCCTGCAGGGGTTTATGTACTAGGGGCTGACGTCAGATTGAAATCTGATCCGTCTCCAACTGCTATCAGGAGTACACTATACCCATTGGTCCTGCGTCCATCTGTCTACACTAAGGAAAACGAAAATATCAGCTAAGTAATTTCTCCATTGGATAAGTTCTTGGAGGAGAAGTTCATTACCTGCTATTAATTATGTTGACTTAGAAAATAGCCACTGCTATTACTAGCAACGGTAACATGGAAAAGACTTAGTTTTTGGGTACTTGCCAGGTTCTTGTGGCCTGGATTGGCCACTGTTGGAAACAGGATGCTGGGCTTGTTGGACCCTTGTTCTGGCCCAGTATGGCATGTTCTTATGAGCAGTTTGTACAGTTTGGCTTTTCCAGAGAATACTTGTAGGCTGATGTTTCCTGTTCTCTGTAAGACGCACGTCAGTCATTTCAATAGTTGTCTGTAAACCGAAGTGCTTAGTGATTTTGTCTCTAGAACCTCGGTATATAAAAAATGTTAAATAAATAAATGATGTTGGGACAGGGCTATGTGTTCTTGATGTCAGCTTTTACTCTGTTTCCACCTGCTGGTAGAGATGCATAACCCATTTGTGTGGATTGACCTGCCTGAATGTAGAAGAAAGGAAATTATCAGGTAAGTATTAATTTCTCCTTTCCTTTGCCCTGCAGAGAAGGAAACCAAACAGCTGTTTGAGATTTGGGGCACGATCCCTATGTGCCCATGGTTTGCAACACCCCTGAATACAGAATTCGTACATCACAATGGGAGATATGTCACTGCCCAGGACACCAAACTCTTCCTGCCCTGTTAGGATTTAGCACAGTGAGTCCTCCTGATGGAATAGAACCAGATGTTCCTGATGTTCTGGATAATGCTCTTCTTATAGCTTCCTTTTTATTTTAATGTGATTTATCCACACAATGACATTTCATACTCTTTGTCTTTGGTATTAGGGAATGGTTTCCAGTTTGATTTGAAAACCCTGGGGTCTATGGAGGAAACTGATTCTAGGGACAACAAATCTGGCATTTCCTGGGGAAGAGGGGTCCTGGTGCCCTCTTTTCCATGATAAAATGTTAGGAGAATAAATCCAGCTGAGATCTAATGCACCCTGAGCCCCTCCACGTGTCTCTGAGTGTTTCTGGTTTGTGTTTCAGGTGCGGGTGACGTTGGAGGATATTGCTGTCTCTTTCTCCCAGGAGGAGTGGGGGTATTTAGATGAAGGGCAGAAGGAGCTTTACAGGGAGGTGATGAAGGAGAATTATGAGACCCTCATCTCCCTAGGTAAAAATTGCATTATCTGCATGTTTAGCGGACTCGAGGGCTGATTTACTGAAGGTCGTTTGTGACGTTTCTCCTGACTCCAGCTCCAGCATTGCTCTGTGTCTGAGCTGGCACCTGAGATTGGTTGTTTGTCTCTCTCACATGAGACCGGCCCCTTGTGAATCAGTCTAGGAATTTATCTCAGATGTCTTACATGAGGCACCTGCTGGGGAGCATCCACAAAGTTTCTCAAGGGACTGCAGCAGGCCCAGGACTACTGATCCCACCTGCCCGGATACAGAACTGAATGGGCCAAATTTTAAAAGCGTTACTGGCAGTAAAAGATGAATACGTGGCCGCATGTGAGCGACATGAATTTCAAAAGCTGCTAATTACTTTCTCGTGCTATAAAAGGGGCGGGGCCAGCAGTGCAGTGTGTAAATCCGGCAGCCGCTGCTCGTGGCGCACTGTTAGCTGCGTCTGTTTCCTGCTGCTCCTGATGAGGTGTAAGTCTGCAGAAATCACTTTTTTAGGACTAACACAATAGGGTGAGGGGTCTTGCTCAACTGGGGGGAGAGCAGGATGAAGAACTGGAAGCGTCTGGATGACCCCGAGAGAGACTGGGCAAGCTGGTGGGCTAATGGGTAAAACTGGGAATGGCTTTAGCCTGAGCATGTTTTAAAATCCTCTTCCCTGCACGCGTTAAAGCCGACAAATTCTTAAGGAAGAAATGTGCTTTACATCTGCTCGAGTACACATGCTAGGCCTATTTTACATCATACCCACGTACTTGTGCACGAGATTTAAAACTCCAGCGTATCTTTGCTCACTGGCTCCCACGTGCACGTACAGTCGCTTACATTCTTGTTTTACAATTAGCTGAACATGAACAGCAGTAACAAGAGGCCTGAGCTTGCTTCATGAATGTCATTACCCCATGCACTGATACAATAGGGAGGTTTCAGCTTGTCTGCATACTTCTAGCTGTCTCAGGGCCATTTTTCCCTTCTCTCCTACCTACGGATCCATTCTCCTTCCTCTTCCTGACACTAACCCTACCCAATCTCATTCCCCACTTCTGTCCATTGAGAACATCAGTTGCCTGTCAGCCTCCCATATTCTTCATATCCTCGGCCATTCTGTCTTCTGCCTTGTCCATTGCTTTACAAAGTTTTCTTCCTCTCATTAAGCCATCACCTTTCACGCTAAGAGAATCTTCCTGTCTTTACTGTCATCACACCGGCCCTTCTCTGGATAACTTTTAGACATCTCTGCAGCCTTCGACACTATCAACCATTCCATACTACTCGACAGGCTAGCTGACATTGGCATCTCTGGGACCCTACTTCGCTGGTTTAATTCATATATAAGGGATAGACAATACAAGCTAAAAATTGAAAACCATGAATCTGAGCCAATTGACATCACAAGGGGCGTACCACAGGGCTCTTCCTTATCTTCCACACTGTTCAACATATACCTCCTCCCCCTCTGTCAGCTACTCTCAAATCTTGGCCTCCCACACTTCGTCTATGCCGACGATGTGCAAGTGCTCATCCCCATCACCGACTCCATCTCCAACGCCCTAAAAAGATGGGACTGTGCCCTCTCTTCCATCAATTGTCTACTCATCCAACTCAATCTAGCCCTTAATCCCAACAAGACTGAACTCATGATCATCTCACCGCAACCCATCAACCAAGCACCCATACCCTCCAACTCCCCCCCTTCTCTTCCAGTCCTTTCGCAATTTGTAAGAGACCTAGGTGTCACACTTGACCCACAATTCAACCTACAGAAATTTATCTCCTCAACCATCAAAGACTGTTACTTCAAATTACACACCCTCAAAAAACTCAAACCTATTCTGCACCACAATGACTTCAGAACAGCCCTACAAGCTCTCATTTTATCTAAAATAGACTATGCAAACGCTCTACTCTTAGGCCTCCCAAAGAACAGCCTTGCCCCCCTGCAGCTACTTCAAAATGCTGCGGCAAGAATTTTGACAGGCACCCACAGGAAAGAACACATTTCGCCTATACTCAAACAACTCCACTGGCTCCCCATGACAGCCAGAATTCAATTCAAAACCCTCACACTTATTCACAAAACCATCCACAATCCAGACATGCTCTGGTTCTCAGAACATTTACATATACGCTCCTCTTCCAGACCTACCAGAGCACCCTACACTGCAAACATTCTCCCAAACTCTACCATCTAACAACCACCAAACAACGTGCGATATCCCTAGCTGGACCCTCCCTATGAAATTCTATGCCCACCCACCTTCGCCTTGAAACCTGCACAAAGAAATTCAGACAGAACCTCAAGACCTGGTTGTTCGCCCGATCCTACTCATAAACACAATCCTTTTCATGAGCCCGACCCTACTCCTATTCCCCCAATCCTACTCATGAGCCCTCTATTCCCACCCCTAGGCTCCCTTCCCCTCCCTTCACCCTTACTAGATCCCCTACCAATTTCCTCTCTCCTTACTCTCTCCTCCAAGTACTCTCTGTACTTTATCAATTCTTGTACATTATCTATATTCGTATTAACTATAATTACCTTGTACGCTATTTATAATTGTATTTAACTATGTTTTATGTTAACATATTTGTACAGCCTACCCGTCTTCTCCCTCCCACCTTAATCCCACCCCCTCCTCCCCACTCCTTCCCTGCTCTCCCCCTCCCCAGTTTATCATATCAAGTTCATTGTAAAGCCCTGTTGGCTAATTATTGTTCTATGGAAACCGATGTGATGTTTTCTTAACGAATGTCGGTATACAAAAACCTTCAAATAAATAAATAAATAAACTCAGTCCTGTCCCTCCATGGTAACTCTCTTCCTTCCCCTCCAAGCTTATCCTACCCCCACTCTCCTCCCTCTTCTCTCCCTCTCAGGTTTTATCTATGGAGTATCCGCTCTGTTTTCAGCAAGCTGCTTATATTCCTGACCTCTTATCTCTCATTCTCTCCATCTCTCGCTTCTGTGTTTATCCCGCTGTTATTTTTATATTCTATTACAGTTTTCATCTCCAACACTTTCATGAGGTAATTCCAGGCATCCACCACATTTTCTATGAACAAAAAATATCTCCCCCCTTTGAACTTTATATCATGACCTTTGCTCTACAAATTATTTTCCATTCAAAAGACGTTTACTTCTTGAGCATTATTACCTTTCAGGTATGTAAGTGTCTCTATCATATTTCCCTCTTTCTCCTCTCCTCTAGGTTATACATATTTAGGAGCTCATCTCATAAGGCTTTTGGTGCAAACCCCATTGTTAGAAGTTTTTCATGGTCACCAGTGGTTGGTCAGAAATGTGCAGCTCTATCACTGTGCGACACTGCCAGAGCAGTGATTATAGGATCAGAAACCCAGATCCACTTGCATGGTCACTAATGCATGATTAATGTCTTCTTCTATCACCAGCAACTGATGAGGTCACACAGCACATAAAGGAGGAGAATCGAGAAGAACATCCTATGGAAGAAGGACTGATCCCAAGAGAATCAGGAAATGTCTTTGAAAATGTTTCACAGGGGACTGAGAGGAGAATCACGAGGATTAGTCAGCAGGAGTCAGAGAAGCAGAGAGACCCTGCAGGAGACTTACAGGATGGTGTCACTGTATGTGAGATGGAGGTCAAAGTCATCCCTGAGCACCAGAGACATGTGAGCACAGAGAACCCCTTCCAGAGCAATAACAGTGATCAAAATACTTCTGACCTTCACCAGAGGGAGGGGGAAGGGAAGAAATCCTTTCTGTGTGACTTCTGTGGTAAAAGCTTTGGTAAGGAATCGCATTTACTATTGCACCAGAAATCCCACCCCCTCCAAACACTATTTCTTTGTAACAAATGTGGCAAAACCTTCAGGCAGAAGAAAAATCTAAAAGTGCACCTAAACATACATAAACCAGAGCACCCCTTACCCTGCAGTAAAAGGAGGAAAAGTCTAATTAGTAAGTATAAACTAAAATTACAACACACAATCCACACCGGAGCACGACCATTCTCATGCAGTAAAGGTGGAAAATATTTTTTAAGAAACAAAAACTTCACCCATCGCCAGCAACTCCACACTCAAAACAAACCGTTTACCTGTATGGAGTGTGGGAAAACCTTTACTCAAAAGAGTATGCTAATGTTGCACCACCGCATCCATACAGGTGAAAGACCATTCTCCTGTAGTGAATGTAATAAAAGCTTCCCTGTGAAGCGTGCCTTCACCAGACACTTGAGAATTCATACAGGGGAGCAACCATTCTCATGTAGTGAATGTAATAAAAGATTCACTTGGAAAGGTGCCCTCACAAACCACATGAGAATTCATACAGGGCAGCGACCATTCTCATGTAGTGAATGTAATAAAAGATTCACTTTGAAGGGTGCCCTCATAAGTCACATGAGAATTCACACAGGGGAGCGACCATTCTCATGTACTGAATGTAATAAAAGATTCACTGTGAAGAGTGCCCTCACAAAACACATGAGAATTCACACAGGGGAGCGACCATTCTCATGTACTGTATGTAATAAAAGATTCACTGTGAAGAGTGCCCTCACAAGTCACATGAGAATTCACACAGGGGAGCGACCATTCTCATGTACTGAATGTAATAAAAGATTCACCGTGAAGAGTGCCCTCACAAAACACATGAGAATTCACACAGGGGAGCTTCCATTCTCATGTACTGAATGTAATAAAAGATTCACTGTGAAGAGTGCCTTCACCCTACACATGAGAATCCACACAGGTGAGGGACTATTCTCATGTAGTGAATGTAATAAAAGATTCACTTTGAAGGGTGCCCTCATAAGTCACATGAGAATTCACACAGGGGAGCGACCATTCTCATGTAGTGAATGTAATAAAAGATTCACTTTGAAGGGTGCCCTCATAAGTCACATGAGAATTCACACAGGGGAGCGACCATTCTCATGTACTGAATGTAATAAAAGATTCACTGTGAAGAGTGCCCTCACAAAACACATGAGAATTCACACAGGGGAGCGACCATTCTCATGTACTGTATGTAATAAAAGATTCACTGTGAAGAGTGCCCTCACAAGTCACATGAGAATTCACACAGGGGAGCGACCATTCTCATGTACTGAATGTAATAAAAGATTCACCGTGAAGAGTGCCCTCACAAAACACATGAGAATTCACACAGGGGAGCTTCCATTCTCATGTACTGAATGTAATAAAAGATTCACTGTGAAGAGTGCCTTCACCCTACACATGAGAATCCACACAGGTGAGGGACTATTCTCCTGTAGTGAATGTAATAAAAGCTTCCCTATGAAGAGTATCCTCAAAAATCACGTAAGAATCCACACAGGGGAGCGACCATTCACCTGTACTGAATGTGGAAAATGTTTCATTAACAAATCGCACCTCTCCGAACACCAGAAAGTCCACACTGGTGAAAGACCATTCTCATGTAGTGAATGTAATAAAAGATTCGCTAGGAAAGGTGCCCTCACAAAACACATGACAATTCACATAGGGGAGCAACCATTCTCATGTAGTGAATGTAATAAAAGATTCACTGTGAAGCGAGCCCTCACAATTCACATGAGAATCCACCCAAGGGAGGAACCATTCTCATGTAGTGAATGTAATAAAAGATTCACTGTGAAGGGTACCCTCACAAGTCACATGAGAAGCCACACCGGTGAGGGACTATTCCCATGTAGTGAATGTAATAAAAGCTTCCCTGTGAAGAGTGCCCTCACAAGTCACATGAGAATCCACACAGGGGAGCGACCATTCTCATGTACTGAATGTAATAAAAGATTCACTTTGAAGGGTGACCTCACAAAACACATGAGAGTTCACACAGGGGAGCGACCATTCTCATGTACTGAATGTGATAAAAGATTCACTATGAAGGGTGCCCTCACAAAACACATGAGAATCCACACAGGGGAGCGACCATTCTCATGTACTGAATGTAATAAAAGATTCATTGAGACGGGTGCCCTCACAAGTCACATGAGAATCCACACAGGTGAGCGACCATTCTCATGTACTGACTGTAATAAAAGATTCACTTTGAAGAGTGCCCTCATAGGTCACATGAGAATCCACACTGGGGAGCGACCATTCTCATGTACTGACTGTAATAAAAGATTCACTTTGAAGAGTGCCCTCACAGGTCACATGAGAATCCACACAGGGGAGCAACCATTCTCATGTACTGAATGTAATAAAAGATTCAGTGTGAAGAGTGCCCTCACAAAACACATGAGAATCCACAAGGGAGAGAAATGACTGCAGAAAAATACCAAACAGCCCATCCACTCTTCCCAGCAAGCTCTCACACTTATTTTCCCATACTTATCTGTTTCACCGATTGCCAAATTCAGGGCCCGTGTTGGTAACTGCTTGATTCCAATTTCCTGCCACCCCCTGCCATTGATGCAGAGAGTAATGTTGGAATTGCATCAGTACCATTGATGCAGAGAGTAATGGTGGATTTGCCTCAGTACCGTTAATTCAGAGAGTAATGTTGGAGTTGCAAACTATGTAATATATGTCCGGCGACGCTATCAGGCCTTCCCCCCTTCCCTCCCAGTTTATTAAGGAGCGAAGTGGGAGAGAATTCCCTATCCCCCTACCTACACTTCTTCCCTCTACCTGTCTCCTCTCCCCCCCCCACCCCTAAACCTAATCTACCTTTCCCTAAATTTTATTTTATTACTTCCTGCTCTTCCAGGGCACAGGAGAGACCATTGTCTTGTACTGAGTGTGAGAAAACCTTCATTAGTAACTATATACTAATCTCGCACCAGAAAATCCACACCGGAGAGAGACCATTGTCTTGTACTGAGTGTGAGAAAACCTTCATTAGTAAATATATACTAATCTCACACCAGAAAATCCACACCGGAGAGAGACCACTGTCTTGTACCGAGTGTGATAAAACCTTCATTAATAACTATATACTAATCTCCCACCAAAATATCCATACAGGAGAGAGATCATTCTCATGTACTGAATGTGGAAAATGTACATTAGGGAGTCTGAGCTCTCACGACACCAGAAAGTCCACACTGGAGTCCTGAGTGGAGGAAAACCTTCCTTGCTAAGTTTACATTAATCTTGCACAGGAAAGTTTAAACAGATGAGACCTTTTTCATATAATGAGTGTAATAAAACATTCTCACAGAAGACACATGAAAATCCACGCAGGGGAGACATGAGATCATCCTCAATAAATCCTGGCATACAAATGAGGTTCATTCTGATAAAGCTCTGCAGAAACAAACACATATGGAGACCCTGCCCCGAGAGAGACCATTCTCATGCAATAAATGTAGAAGATGCTTCATTAGGAACGCTCGCCTCTCACCATGCCTGAAAATGCACACAGGTGACACGTGATGACTTAACAAATGATGCAATCAAAGACCAAGAAACTGTGCCTGAAGGATACTGTTTGAATTATACTGAGTGCCACGGGTCTGATGCATCGAGACGCTCCCTGTGCATAGAACTCCCCATGGACTCCAGCAGGAAATTCCCTTTCACACAATGCGAGTGCTAAGAGGGCATTAGCAGTGAATTGGGGAGACTAATATCAGACTCAGTCAGGGCCACTTTCACCCAGCAGTCTCCTCCATCTCTCCTGCCCCATTAATCTTTTTTTTTTTTTTTGTTTAAGCAATTTTTTATTGGCAACCAAGAAGAACATATACAACAGGTATAACATTAAAAGTTAATAGGCACACTGATAAATCCAGTTTTCTACAGTACAGGAGAGCGATACATGTAGTACTGATTGTAACAAAGAGTCACCAAAGTTTTAATAAGATTGAGGAAAGAAATATCCCCACCCATCCCGTTATCCCAGCCCCCTCCCACCCACATGGTCATATTCGCTACTATCGTGAAGTAAGGAAGCCAGTGGTACCTCAGCAAGGATTTCAGCAGAGAAGGAGAGAACAAAAGTGATCAAAAGAGGACAAACGAGGGCATAAGAGGACAGGAGAGGTCAGACTACAGCGATGCTCGGTTAGGAGACACCGCTGGACAGACCTGTGACAGAGATCGGAAGGGACCACGTACCCCTGATGTAGGGAAGGTGTATCAATAACCCACATGTGTATACTTGATGCGTTACCTAAATGAGAGCACAGAAAAAGGCTCCATCAGGCAAGCAAGGATTTAAGGCGTGGGTGAAGAGCAAACCTCACCCTGGGTCTGTAACCAAGCACTATATGGTTCCCAAACTTTGTGAAAAGCTCCAATTCGATCCTGATGCACAGCTGTCAGCCGACCCAGGTGGTAGTATGAATGTATGCGTTTATGGACATGTGCCAAGGAGGGAGCGTGAGCCCTCTTCCAATGTAATGCGATCTCTGCCCGTGTTGCAATAAAGACTTGTAAAAGCAAATGCTGTGTGTGTTTGGGAGCGTCGTCGTCAGGGAGACCAAGCAAGGCATGACAGGGACGAATCCGAGGGGGAGCAGGGAAAAGCCGACTCACCCAGTCTATAACCTGCGACCAACAGTCCTTGACCCTCGGGCAATCCCACCAGATGTGATAATAAGTGCCCTTGTCACCACATCCCCTCCAACAAACATCAGGGATCGATGGTACAAATTTATGGAGGGCCTCAGGTGTTCTGTGCCACCGATATATCAGCTTATAGCAATTTTCCTGGAGACCAGCTGAGATTGAGCATTTAGCAGCGGCTAAGTATATTTTTTCCCAGTCTGCGTCTTCTAGTGGGACCTGAAGGTCCGCCTCCCATAGTGTTCTATGTCGTTGTAGCCCTAATCGGCGACCACTAATAAGGGCGTATATTTTATTATTATTATTATTATTATTATTATTAATAATTGTTTTTGTTATACCGAGTTTCATGACATGCATCACATCAACCCGGTTTACAATTAACAGAGTGTGTAAAGCATAACGTAACGTAAACAATGTTCTCAATAAACGTAAACAATGTTCTCAATAAGAACCTTGAACTTTAGATATAGTGGATCAGATAGAGGATGTGAGAAAGTTACAATAAAACAGGGAAATTAACTTGGAGCTGGAAGAGGGGAGAGATAGAACAGAGCAATATTTACATTTCAGCCTATTAATGTAATAGAGTAGCAGAGTGAGTAAGTAAAATATGTGAGTAACTGTGGCAGTACATCACTATGAAACGGTACATAAATAATCAAATGCATAAATATGACAATGGTATGATAAAGGACCGCAGGTATTGATGAGTGTCAATTTAAAGTTGGTTAATTCGTATTTAGGTCCAGTTATTGGATAATAGTTTGTGCTATTGAGTGGAGGTTTTATTCAAAGCTTGGAAATGCTTTTTTGAAAAGCCAAGTTTTTAGTCTTTTCCTAAATGTTAGAGAGCATGGCTCCTGTCTCAAATCTGGTGGGATAGAATTCCACAGAGTTGGACCTGCTGAGGAGAAGGCTCTGAGACTCAATGATTTATGTTGGTAGGTTTTGGCCTTTGGAATTTGGAGTGACTCTTTGTAGTATTCCCTGATGGGTCTGGCGGAAGTGTATTTTTTAAGCGGCATTTGTAGGTCGAGGTGCGTGTGTTGGTTAATAGTTTTGTATATGATGTTAATGGTTTTGTACATGATTCTGTAGTGGATCGGTAGCCAATGGAGGTTTTTGAGGATAGGTGAAATGTGGTCCATTTTCCTGGAGTTTGTAAGGACTCTGGCTGCAGAGTTCTGAACCATTTGTAGAGGTTTGGTGTAAGAAGCTGGGAGGCCTAGTAGTAATGAGTTGCAATAATCTAATTTGGAAAAGATTATTGCTTGCAGTATTGTTCTAAAGTCCTGGGCATGGAAAAGTGGTTTAATTCTTTTCAGAATATGTAATTTGTAGAAGCAGTCCCTGGTGGTTTGGTTAATGAATTGTTTGAGGTTGAGTCGATTGTCCAGTATGGCTCCTAAATCTCTTACGTGGGCTGTTTGAAGGAGTGTGGGTGGTTTTGGGAGTGTGTTATTGTTTTCCGGTGATATGATCAGGAATTCTGTTTTAGAAGCATTAAGTACAAGGTTTAGACTGTTGAGGAGAAGTTTAATTTCTAATAAGCAACTGTCCCAGAATTCCATTGTTTTTGATATTGATTCTTCTATGGGGATCACGATCTGTACGTCGTCTGCGAATAGGAAGTGTTTCAATATATCCAATATCCAAAATATATCCAAAATATCCAATTATATTTTGGATATAATTCCTCGAATGGAAGAGGCATTCTTGCAGTACGTTTCAAATAGGGTGTTCCTCGTTCACAGTGTACCCTCCCGCAGCCCCTTACAGACAAAATGGGAGACTTTAGCATACAAAAGGAAGTCCATGCTGTCTAGGGCATATTTATCACATAACTGGTCCTTGGTCAGCAGGGCCTCCTGTTGGAACACATGTCCCACCCTGAATATTCCAGCTTTCTCCCATAGATATTGTGACCTGGTACGTTCATGACCCCCAACAGTAAGGTGTGTGAAAATATGCGTCATCAAAGAATAGGGTTCAGTGCCCACCATAGTGGTATGCCACCGCCGCCACACCCTCAGCGTTGTGCATAGTGCGAACGGGATAGTCAAGGTCTTAGACCACCGTGCTGGAGGTTGCCAAGGGAGCGCATCTATGGGAAAGGAACCGATCTGGGCCTGCTCCAGTCGTACCCACTGGGGTCTATCGTGGGTGCTATGTATTGCTACTAGTGCATGCAATTGCGCTGCGCAGTAATACCATTCCAGATTGGGAAGGTGAAGACCCCCCCCCCTAGCCTTGGGTTGATACAATGTGGCCCTCGCAATCCTTGGCGGACGTCTACGCCAGATAAAACTGCATAAAAGCTGTTGCCATTGCTTGAGCTGCTGGGAGGGAATAAAAATCGGTATAGTGGTGAAGAAGTATAAAAAACGTGGGAGTATATTCATTTTAACAATAGCCAGCCTTCCCAACCAGGAATGAGCATTGTCCATCCACTGGTCTAAATTACCGCCAATGTTCTTGGTAAGCGGGCGGTAGTTCAAGTCATAAAGCTGTTTATTATGCGATCCTATTCGAACCCTCAAATACTTAAGAGAGGAAGGGGCCCATTTAAAGGGAAAACGTTGTTGTAGCTCGGTGGCTAACTGAGGAGGCAGTGTCAAATTAAGTATCTCTGATTTGTCGAAATTGATTTTCATCCCCGATACCGCTGTAAACGTATCTAATTCCCCTAGAAGCCCTTCCAGTGACCGGTCTGGGTCGGTGAGGGTAAACATAATGTCATCAGCGAAAAGAGAAATCTTAAAATGGTCATTCCTCACCTGCACCCCGTGAATTGCTGCAGCCCCCCTAATCCTTATTGCAAAGGGTTCTAGAAATAATGCGAAAAGCAAAGGAGAAAGTGGGCAGCCTTGCCTGGTCCCTCTCTTGATTGGAAAAGGGTTTCCATAGCTACCATTAACTTTCACCCTGGCTGCCGGGTTCTCGTAAAGTTTACATAGCAGAGAAATAAAGGGCGACCCAAATCCCATCGCCCGCAGCGACTGGAATAAGAACTCCCAATGGACAAGATCGAAAGCTTTTTCAGCGTCCAATGCTAAAAGCACTGAGGGCAAGTTATGCCTGTGAACCATGTCTACTATGTCAACTATCCTGCGGACATTATCGGCCGCTAAGCGCCCCGGGACGAAGCCCACCTGATCATTATGTACTAAACCAGGAAGAACCCCATTTAAGCGTGCTGCCAGTACCCTGGCCAGGATCTTAAGATCGAGGTTAATTAAAGATATCGGGAGATCACGTGACGCCTTGAGGGAAGGCGGATGTAGCTTTTCCTCAGGAGCTCCTCGGGAAAGTTTCCGACCCCATCTACCTTGATAATTGGACTCAGATCACCTCCCGTTGCTGCGCCTGTATAAAGTTTGTTGCCAGGACCCAGCGGAGGGGAAAATGTCGACGAGATTCGTGAAGAAAGACAAAGAAAATACGAAAGAACGCCAGCGGCCTCCTGATAGCAATATGGAGGTGGAGGGCGGGGCGCTGGAATCCCAGGTGCCGGCTAACTGGGCCGAGGTGCAGGCAGCGGTAGTTGCCGCATTGCAACCCGAATTTCAAAAGTTATCTACCCAAATAGAAGACCTTACCTCCTCTATGGCGGGCTATGAGAGGCGTTTTGACGAAGCGGAGCAGCGGATATCAGACGCGGAAGATGGCCTCCGTACCACGCGGTCCGATGTGGAGAAGATGAAGGCGGAGCTAGCCCTCCTTACCGAGAGACTGGAGGACCTTGAAAATAGGTCCCGCCGGTCGAATTTGAGGTTCGTGGGTCTCCCAGAATCGGTGGCAGACCAGGAGTTGCCCAGCTTTCTGGAACGCTGGCTCACCCAGGAGCTCTCCCTCAGCCAGACGGGAGGCCCGCTTCGCATGGAGAGAGTGCACCGGCTCGGTAAGAAAAAGGCGCCAACGGACAAACCCCGCGTTGTCATCGCGAAAATTTTAAATTATGTACATAAGATGGACATCCTTCAAGCATTGCGGAAAGGGACTTGCCTGCGCTTCGAGGGCCAGAAAATCTTGGTCTTCCAGGATTTCTCGGTCGCCTTGTCAGCCCGGCGCCGAGAACTAGCACCCCTTTGTACCCAGCTGCATAACCTGGGCCAAAGGGCGGTCATCGTCTAT
This sequence comes from Rhinatrema bivittatum, assembly GCF_901001135.1. Taxonomy (NCBI): domain Eukaryota; kingdom Metazoa; phylum Chordata; class Amphibia; order Gymnophiona; family Rhinatrematidae; genus Rhinatrema; species Rhinatrema bivittatum. The sequence continues at coordinate 30,387,604 of NC_042616.1, read as the reverse complement.
CCGGCGAAGGTGAGAGTGGCGGCACCGGCGGGGCCTTGCTGGTTCACAGATGTGGGGGAGCTGCGTACCTACATCGCCAAACTTCAGCGAGAGCCCGGTGGCTCCCCTGCCCCCTCTTGAGTATCTTTGAGGTGAGGTTCTACCCCAATATTTTTGACTTATAACTGCCTAGGGGTTCTCCTGCACTGCGACCGTGTTACCGGAGCAGCAAGTTACTTTTCGGTTATGGTTTCTGGGTAGTTTTTTCATGGTGGGGCCACCAGACACAGGTTTACCAGTGATAACATTGGGGAAAAAAAAAGAAAAAACACAACAGCGTTGTCATCTGGGACTACACTGGACGGCCATTTTTTTTGCTCCGTTCCGATTGCCTCGTGGCTGATCATCATTGCACGTTCGGAGGACCCAGGCCTCTACTGAGTTACTGTTGGTTCATGTGATTTATTTTTTTTTTTGAGTAGAGGTTTGCTACATGTGTGACTCGACGAATCCATACTTCACGCAGGAGACCCGATTGGTTCATCGCCCTGTTTATTCCCTTATTTCGTAAGGAGCGCGGCTCGGCTATTTCTTTACCCTCTCTCTGGCTGCGGGACATTTGTATGGTACTGTGAGAGAGCAGCCGCGTACATCGGCAAGGACTGTATGCCCGATGACAGACCACACAGGCGTGCACAGAACCAACCAAAAAGAAAAAAAACAAAAAACAAATAAAGGATATAAGTACACCACAAATCCTAACCATCTCATAACAAGATAGCATACAAACTGTTTGTGTGTGGACACATGTTGTTGGGTGCTTGAATATATACTGTCTATGTTTGTTTACTCGCCTGTGTGGGGGGGAGAAGGCCTCTTTTGGAGCTTCCAAATTATTATATGGTCCCAGTTAACGCAATTTCATCCCCTCCAAGGGTTTGTTCCTGTTTGTTGACCTTTGAGATAGAGATTGCACAGTTGACCTGTTTGTTACCACCATTTTTGCTTGCACTCACCGAGCTTAAATATTGGGGGATTACTTACTAGAGGTCAAGGGCACTTAGAAGGTGGTCTATGGCGATCGAGCACTAGCAGTAGATGGGGGAGGGCTTTGGGAGTTTCTAGTGTTCAACGTGATCCCATGGGTGGGGGTTTTTGTGAGAATGGACCGGGTGGGGGGGATGGGGGTCTTGGGAGGGAGGAGGGGGGCGGTGGGGCGGGACGGGTAGGAGATGGGGGGGTTAGTGTTATTGGAGATTTGAGGGTGCCGAGGTCTTGGGAGCAAGGAGTTCTAATTTTTGTATTCACGGGTGGGTGGTTCTCATTTGAGGTGGAGGTGGAGCCGGTCCTGCTGGGACGGCCGGTTTCATGTACACAACTAGAGTATACTTTCTTTCTCCGCTTTTTTCTTCCGGAGAATGGCTAATACGGGGCCTAAAATAATTTCATGGAATGTGTGTGGGATTAACTCCCCAGTTAAAAGGTATAAGATCTTACAAGCCCTGAGACGTAAATCTGCAGATCTCGTCATGCTTCAAGAAACTCATTTAACTGATGGCGAACATGCCAAGTTGCGGCAGGGCTGGGTGGGCGAAGTGCATTTTGCATCGACGACCTCCAGGTCTGGGGGCGTGGCGATCCTGGTGCGAAAGAATATCCCCTTTCACGTATCCAATGTACTGAAGGACCCCAATGGGAGATATCTAATTTTGGAGGCTGAGTTTTATCATACCCCCCTGGTGTTCTGCTGTGTGTATGCGCCTAATTCTCAACAAGCTCCCTTTTATCAAACCTTACGACGGGTGCTTCTTCCATATGTGGATAAACATCTGGTGGTGGGTGGGGATTTTAACGCCTTGAAAGACCCAGCCTGGGATAGGATCTCGCCCCTGCCTCATAGTGGGCCCCCGAGTAAGGATCTGCGGGCGTTAGAAACTACTTTGCATCTAGTGGATGCGTGGAGGACACTCCATCCATTTGATAAAGAATTCTCCCATGTTGCGCGGGCGCACGTGTCCCAATCACGCATTGATTATTTTTTTGTGAGTGCCTCTTGCTTTTCTCAGATTATATCAGCTGAGATTGGGGAAAGTGTTCTAAACATCAAAATCACAGAACATATGGAAAGACATGGTTTAATGGAACAAAGTCAGCATGGCTTTACCCAGGGCAAGTCTTGCCTCACAAATCTGCTTCACTTTTTTGAAGGAATTAATAAACATGTGGATAAAGGTGAACCGGTAGATGTAGTATACTTGGATTTTCAGAAGGCGTTTGACAAAGTTCCTCATAAGAGGCTTCTAGGAAAAGTAAAAAGTCATGGGATAGGTGGCGATGTCCTTTCGTGGATTGCAAACTGGCTAAAAGACAGGAAACAGAGAGTAGGTTTAAATGGACAATTTTCTCAGTGGAAGGGAGTGGACAGTGGAGTGCCTCAGGGATCTGTATTGGGACCCTTACTTTTCAATATATTTATAAATGATCTGGAAAGAAATACGACGAATGACAATCAAATTTGCAGATGACACAAAATTGTTCAGAGTAGTTAAATCACAAGCAGATTGTGATAAATTGCAGGAAGACCTTGTGAGACTAGAAAATTGGGCATCCAAATGGCAGATGAAATTTAATGTGGATAAGTGCAAGGTGATGCATATAGGGAAAAATAACCCATGCTATAATTACACAATGTTGGGTTCCATATTAGGTGCTACAACCCAAGAAAGAGATCTAGGCATCATAGTGGATAACACATTGAAATCGTCGGTTCAGTGTGCTGCGGCAGTCAAAAAAGCAAACAGAATGTTGGGAATTATTAGAAAGGGAATGGTGAATAAAACGGAAAATGTCATAATGCCTCTGTATCGCTCCATGGTGAGACCGCACCTTGAATACTGTGTACAATTCTGGTCGCCACATCTCAAAAAAGATATAATTGCGATGGAGAAGGTACAGAGAAGGGCTACCAAAATGATAAGGGGAATGGAACAGCTCCCCTATGAGAAAAGACTAAAGAGGTTAGGACTTTTCAGCTTGGAGAAGAGACGGCTGAGGGGGGATATGATAGAGATGTTTAAAATTATGAGAGGTCTAGAACGGGTAGATGTGAATCGTTTTTTTACTCTTTCGGATAATAGAAAGACTAGGGGGCACTCCATGAAGTTAGCATGGGGCACATTTAAAACTAATCGGAGAAAGTTCTTTTTTACTCAACGCACAATTAAACTCTGGAATTTGTTGCCAGAGGATGTGGTTAGTGCAGTTAGTATAGCTGTGTTTAAAAAAGGATTGGATAAGTTCTTGGAGGAGAAGTCTATTACCTGCTATTAAGAGAATAGCCACTGCCATTAGCAATGGTAACATGGAATAGACTTAGTTTTTGGGTACTTGCCAGGTTCTTATGGCCTAGATTGGCCACTGTTGGAAACAGGATGCTGGGCTTGATGGACCCTTGGTCTGACCCAGTATGGCATTTTCTTATGTTCTTATGTTCTTATGTCCTGATATCCGATCATGCCCCAATTTGGCTGGAACTAAGGGCCAGCCCGCTTGCTCCTAAGGAGCGGCAATGGCGGTATCCCTACTTCTTAGCTGAGGACCCAGCCTTCCAGGCCTATCTTAAGGGACGGTGGGAGAACTTTGCAGCCAACAATGCACAACACGTAGGGGACCCAGTTCTGTTCTGGAATACGGCTAAAACGGTCCTGAGGGGCGATGTCATTTCCTACCTATCACATTGGAGGAAATCTGTGGACAGAAGACTTTTAACACTTAGTGCTCAGCTACAAAAGGCTAAGAAAGCTTTGATAGCTGCCCCCTCAGGGCGCCAGCGTACTTTGTATGTCTCTTTGCAGACAGCGATAAACTCATTGTTACATCAGAGGGCAAAAAAAAGTGTCCAATACTATCGCTTTAAACTTTATCAATATGGAAATCGGACAGGGAAAATGTTAGCGTCTCTGGTGAGGTCTGTGGGAGGGTCATGCCATGTGTCAGCCCTACGAACTCGGGCGGGGCGAATAGTTAACAGCACTCCAGATATTCTGGCGACCTTTCAAGACTATTTCGCTACTCTATATCAAGCCGGAGGTTGGAATAGGGAGAGATGGGAGGACTTTTCCTCACGGGTACCGCTCCCCTCGATTACAGTAGCGCAACAGCGATGGCTCAATGAGCCTATCACACCCGAGGAAGTACGGAAAGCCATTCGGAACGCCAAAAAGCTTAAAGCCCTGGGACCCGACGGTTTCAGCTACGAATTTTATAAATGCCTGGAGCAGCCTCTAACCGGGTTTCTACCCGGGGTGTTCTCCAGGTTAGTGGAGGAGGGCTCCATGTGACTTTAATTCCCAAACCTGGGAAGGATCTATTGGAACCTACGGCTTACAGGCCTATATCCCTGTTAAATGTAGATAACAAACTGCTTGCCACCATATTGGCCGATTGTTTGGGAGCATTACTACCTGGCCTGGTTAAACCGGGACAGGTGGGATTTGTTAAACGACGGTATGCCCTGACGAATATTAGATGGATTACAGCCGCAATGACACTCTGTCGCAGGACACGACTTCCCTTTTTGGTAGTCAGCCTAGATGCCGACAAAGCCTTCGACAGGGTCGAGTGGGGGTTTTTGTTTCAGGTTCTTACGGGCATGGGGTTTCAGGGATTTTTTCTACAGGCTATACAATTACTTTATAGTCATCCTCAAGCGAGGATTTCGGTGAATGGGATGTTATCTGCCCCACTTCCTATACAGAGAGGTACCAGACAGGGCTGCCTGTTGTCCCCTCTTTTATTCTTGCTTACTTTGGAACCCTTATTGCTCGCGCTGCAAGCCACCCCTACCATCAGAGGCGTCCAATTCTATCATCACAAGGCAAAGGAGATTTATAAGTACTCTGCCTTTGCAGATGACGTCTTGGTTTTTCTGACCTCTCCCGAACACTCCCTGCCGGCTCTCCTGGCCTTGTTTGGGGACTATGGGACCTTCTCTGGATTATGCATCAATTGGGACAAATCAGAGGCCTTGGGGTTCCCACCCACACTGATTGCGAATTGGCAGGGGATTTTTCCCTTAAAGGCTGCGGGTAGTTCATTCAAGTATCTGGGGATTTTTATCTCCACGGATCCCACTACGTTTTATTCCTTAAATGTCACTAAATTACTAACTACGACGCGTGACAAATTAGCCTTGTGGGGGGAACTTCCGATTTCCCTGGGGGGGGGGGGGCGCATTAATTTATTCAAATTGATCATTTTACCCAAATGGCTTTACGTACTGCAAAATTTTCCTTTCCTGATTGCAAGGAGAGATTTAAGGAGTTTTGACACCATGCTGAGAGCATTTCTCTGGAGGGGCAAGAAAGCACGCATTCCCCTGAATTGGCTAAAGTCGAAGTGGGGGTCTGGGGGAATGGGAGTCCCAGATTTGTTGCGCTATTCGGTAGCTGCGAATTTACGCATTACTCTCCAATCAAGCCCTTATCTATACCTAATTGCACAAAGGTCCCGTGGTCAGATCACTACCTCATAACTACTTCATTCTCTATAAAAGATACCAACCCGGCTTGCATTCCTTTGCCCTCCTTCAAATACAGGAAAACTTGCTCCCCAGAAGACCTTAATAATCACCTATCTCCACTACTCCACCAACTGGACCTTACAGATCCGAACGCAGCACTTCGATCATGGAACACAATCACCGAAACTATAGCCAACAAGCTATGCCCTCTTATTACAAAAAAACCACACCAGAATTCCTCCAAAAGGCAGCCATGGTTCTCAGCAGAATTAAGAAAGCTCAAACTCCAACTAAGACAAAATGAGGCTAAATGGCGCAAAAATCCAGGAACCAACACCCTTTCAATCTACAAATCATCTCTGCATCAATACAAATCAAGCACCCTAAGATCCAAGAGGGACTACTACGCCTCGAAGATACACGACCTTGTTTTCGATGCCAAAGCTCTCTTCAGCTATGTAGCCAATCTCACACAAGTAATCCAACCAGAGATTACACATGACCAAGCTCAATCAAAAGCAGAAGAATTAGCTCTTTTCTTCAACAACAAAATCAATACTCTCCTATCGCAGCTCCCCACGAACCCCACTGTTCCACTAACCACTCCTCAACCCTCAATCAACTACACTCAGTTAGAAGAACTTGACACAACTTCATCCGCTGAGATCCAAGGAATTCTAAGGAAAATGAAACCATCCTCTCATCCTTCGGATCACATCCCAGCCAAACTACTACTAGCAATTCCAGAATCTATCTCCAAAACCCTGGCAGACATCATAAATTGCTCCCTCACACAAGGATTCTACCCGGACAACCTCAAACTTGCCTCACTCAAACCCCTTCTCAAAAAACCAAATCTCGACCCAAACGATCCAAAAAACTTTAGACCGATAGCTAACCTCCCATTCATAGCCAAGATAATGGAAAAATTGGTAAACTCACGACTCTCAAACCACATTGAAGACAACAACCTTCTATTTCCATCACAATACGGATTCCGTAAAACCTTAAGCACGGAAGCCCTCCTCATTTCTATGACTGACCACATCATCCTAGGCTTAGACAAAGGACAAGCCTTCCTTCTGATACTACTCGACCTCTCGTCTGCATTTGATACGGTCAATCACTCCCTTCTCATCAACCAATTATCAGCCTTAGGTATCTCAGGCACTGCCCTATCATGGTTCAGAACCTTCCTCAGCAGCAGAGGTTATAAGGTTAAGATTCATAATAAAGAATCCTCTCTACACCCCGCATCAGTAGGAGTCCCTCAGGGCTCATCCCTGTCTCCTACCTTGTTTAACATTTATCTGTTACCCTTATGTAAACTTCTCACTGACCTCAATCTCAAACATTTTCTCTACGCTGACGATATTCAGGTCCTGATCCCCATCGAAGAGTCGCTCGAAAAAACTCTGTTGCACTGGGAATCCTGCCTCCAAAATATCAAACAACTTCTTACAAGTCTCAACCTGATACTAAATTCATCAAAAACGGAACTTCTACTCATCACACCAGAAAACAGCTCCATCACATACACTCATTCTACAGCACCAAACACTACACAAGTGAGAGATCTAGGAGTTCAAATTGACAATCACCTAAACCTAAAAGCTAACATCAACAAAACCACCAGAGACTGCTTTTACAAGCTCCAAGTGCTGAAAAGAATACGACCTCTCTTCCACACACATGACTTCAGAACGATTCTACAATCAATCATATTCGCAAAGCTGGACTATTGTAACACCATCATGCTTGGTCTCCCTTCATCACACACCAAACCACTACAAATGGTCCAAAATGCCTCCGCCCGTATACTCACCAACACCAGGAGAAGAGAACACATAACACCTATCTTGATGGACCTCCATTGGCTGCCCATCCACTTCAGAATAATCTACAAGGCCATTCTCACCATTTTCAAAAACATCCATCAATTAGCCCCAATCGATCTCCATATCCCCCTCCGTTTACACCATTCCACAAGACCGACAAGAGATGCTTACAAAGGATCACTTCAAGTACCTCCAGCCAAGACTACCAGACACATCACGCTTAGAGATCGGGCATTCTCCACAGCCGGTCCAACATTATGGAACTCCATTCCCCCGGATCTCAGAATGGAACCCAACATCTCAACATTCAAGAAAAGACTCAAAACGTGGCTGTTCACGCAGGCCTTTCCTAACTCCAACTCCATCTAACTCCCTTCATTCAACTCGCTCCGCTAGTATTAGCGTTAATAGCCACCTCTTACAATGTTATTTATACATATATATAACTATCTGATCTTCATTTCCCTTCTCATTCCAAGTTATTATTTTCCTTGTTATATGTAACTGCTTTTCTGCACTATTGTTTAAATGGTAAAGTTTATTATAATTGCACCCCTGTTTATTGTGAACCAGCATGATGGGACCACTGTCTGGAATGTTGGTATATAAAAAACTTAAATAAATAAAATAAAATAAATTGTTCGGGACTGGGTATTGGGGACCTCCAATTCTGTCGTTCTGTTGGCTGACCAAACTTTACTTGACCCGATGGACCCTCACTTTGTCCTTATGTGTCCTCAGAGTGAGTTAGCCCTCACGGTCCGCCAGGATCCACTTATAGCACCTTTGAGGTTTGCCTGGCGGGTGGTGACTAAGCAACTGGGTATCCCAGCCTATTGCGCCTATTTGGCGCCTATTGGGGCAATCCCGATTTTACCCCGGGCTCTCAGACTCAAGTTTTTCGACACTGGGCGACTAAAGGGATTCAGTTGCTGGGACATGTGATCGATGATGCTGGGCAGCCGTATTCCTTTACAGACCTTCAATCCCTCTATGGCTTATCGGGGACTCATTTATTTGGATACATGCAGATTTGCCATTATTGGAGAGCACTACCCGCTACGCTAAAAACCCCTTCACACTTCCAATTACTTGAACAATTTTTTCAATTGGGTAACTCTCAAGGACCCTCTTTGTCTAACTATTATCAGAGTCTCTTACGGGGTCTAAACAAGGATGTGTTCTCCACGGCAGTGGGACGGTGGAATCGGGACGGAGTCTTTCAGGTTCCCCTGGGGGTTTTCCGGTCCAGTATGCGCACGCTTAGCCAAATTACGAATAATATGTACTACCGGGAAATGCAAGTGAAGTTGCTGTACAGGGCTTACATTACCCCACAGGTTGCACATTATGCGGGATTGGTACCTAGTGCCGACTGCTCCAGATGCCGGCGTACGCCGGGCCACTTTACACATGTTTTTTGGGCCTGCCCAGTGATTCAGCATTTTTGGGGAAGAATACTGGGCTATCTGCAGACCTTGTTGGGTGTCTCCTTATCTCTATATGTGTCGAAACCCAGAAAACTAGCTCAAGGTGTTCCACAAGGATCCTCTCTTTCTTCTACACTTTTCAATATATACCTATCTCCTCTCTGTCAACTACTGGTGAAACTGGATCTTCCACACTTCATTTACGCAGATGATGTACAGATCCTCATCCCCATCAACAACTCACTACCTAATGCTCTAAAAATCTGGGATACAGCTCTGGTTGAAATAAAAAATCTACTTACGGAAAACTTCCTAGCAATAAACACAACCATCACATCACACAATAACATCGCTACGAACCCTACTCTACTTGCAAATTCAGACTCCCTCAATTTACAGCAAGTCCGCAGCCTTGGCGTTATCATCGACAACCAATTCTCATGAAAGAAATTCATCACGGCTACAATCAAAAATGGATTCTTCAAGCTACATACACTAAAAAGAATCAAACCGCTTCTACATCCATACGACTTCCGAACAGTATTACAAGCAACAATATTGTCAAAACTGGATTACTGCAATGCCATATTACTAGGTCTCCCTAAAAACACCATACAACCGTTACAGATGCTTCAAAATGCTGCTGCTCGCTTACTCACTAATACCCACCGCCATGAACACATAACGCCAGCGCTCGTGTACCTTCACTGGCTTCCTAAAGCATCAAGGATTCTATTCAAAGTTCTCACCCTCATTCACAAGTCGATTTATAACCAAGATATGCAATGGTCCTCCGATCAATTCATATTCCGCACTTCAAAGAGACCAATAAGAAAAATACACCAAGCCAAACTGGCGTCTTCTTCACTCAAACACATCAAACACGTTGCTACAAGAGAACGCTCATTCACTATTGCGGGAACCAACATATGGAACAAAATGCCCACATACCTGCGTCTATAACCCTGCCATAGGAAATTCAAGCAGAACCTCAAAATTTGGCTGTTTGAACAAGCCTTCTCCCAATGATCTTTTACATTTTTCTGAAATGTCAATCACTTGTTCTTGTATCTCATATCGATTGATTATGATTAGCTTTTATCTCTGATCGATTGATTATGACCATAGTTAATTTAAGGTTTTGAGTTACTGAATTGTTTTCTTAAATTGTTATGAATTGATTTATTATGTACACCTGTTTTTCATTATCATATTGACTGTAAAGCTTGTTGCTAATTTACTGTTTATTGTGAACCGAGGTGATGTTATTAACGTGCCGCGGTATATAAAAAATTACGAAATAAATAAATAAATAAATATCCAGTTGGGAAAGATTTCCGGTGCCTTGAAGTTCTGATAGGAAGGAACTGGATCCAAAATGCTGTTAAGAACCAAACAAAAAAAGGAAGAAACCTTCGAGCGGACAAATCAAAAAGAAACCATAGCCAGGGCGGGAGTCTGAACTGATCCATGGTACTACAGGAACGAAAATTTGCAGGTAAGAACCAATTTTCCTTTCCCTGTATGTACCCGGATCAGTCCAGACAGTGGGAATGTACCAAAGCTTCCCTAAACAGGGTGGGATCGAAAAAGTCCCACTCGCAGCACCTGCCGTCCGAAGGAGCCAAAAACTGGCACCTGTACATCAAGGCGATAATGACGAGCAAAAGTATGCAGAGACTTCCAAGTCGCTGCTCTGCAGATTTCCTGCGGCGAGACTGACTGACTCTCCACCCAAGAAGTAGATTGTGCACACAAAGAATGGGCCTTCAAGCCCTCCGGAACCAACCGGCCACAACAGATATAAGCCGACCCAATGGCCTCCTTCAGCCAGCGAGCAATGGTAGCCTTAGAAGCCTTGTTACCTCTATTTGGGCCACTCCATAGGACAAAGAGATGATCAGAGATGCGAAATTCATTAGTAACCTGTAAGTATTGGAGTAGGACTCTCTTTACATCAAGACGCCGGAGGTCACAGCCAGGCATGCGTGCAAAGTCTTCAGGAGAAAAAGCAGGAAGCTCCACTGACTGATTGACGTGAAAGGAAGACACAACCTTTGGAAGAAAGGAGGGCACTGTCTTGAGGGAAACACCTGAGTCCGAAAAGCATAGAAAGGGCTCCAGACACGACAAGGCTTGGAGCTCAGACACCCACCTGGCTAAGCAAATAGAGACCAAAAATACTGTCTTAAGAGTGGGGTCTTTAAGCGTAGCCCGCCGGAGTGGTTCGAAAGGCGCCTCGCAAAATGCTTGAAGCACCAAATTGAGGCTCCAGGACAGACAAGTAGGCCGGACAGGTGGGTTTAAATGTTTGGCCTCTTTAAGGAAGTGAATAACATCCGGAAGGGTCGCCACCGCGTAACCATCGATACACCCAAGTAGGGAACCAAGGGCCGAAACCTGCACCCGCAGAGAATTGAAAGACAAACCTTTGGAGAGACCAGACTGCAGGAAGGAAAGGACCTGAGACACCGGAGTATTGCGCGCCTGGACGCCGGATTCAGCATATACATTCTCAAACACTCTCCATACTTGGACGAAAGCGAGAGAGATGGAGGTCTTCCGTGCCCGCAAGAGAGTGGAGATAACCTCCTCCTTATACCCTTTCTTTCTCAGGCGCCGATGCTCAAAAGACAGGTTGCTAGACAAAAGCGATCTGCCCGATCGAAAAATACTGGTCCTTGGTGGAGCAGGTTTGGGATGTGACCGAGGCGAAGAGGACCGTCTGTTCCGAGGTTCACCAGGTCTGCGAACCATGGTCTCCAAGGCCATTCCGGTGCTATGAGAATGACCGGCCCCTTGTGGAGTTCTATCCTTCTGAGTACCTTTCCCACCAGAGGCCAAAGTGGGAACACGTAGAGAAGAACGTCATGAGGCCAGGGAAGAACCAGGGCATCCACCCCTTCCGAGCAGTGCTCCCGTCTGTGGCTGAAGAATCTGGGAGCCTTTGCGTTGTTCAGGGTAGCCATCAGGTCGAGGTGAGGAACTCCCCACTTGCGCACCAGAAGAGTCATCGCCTCGTCGGACAACTTCCACTCTCCGGGGTCTAGGTGTTGCCGACTGAGGAAGTCCGCTTGCACATTCTCCTTCCCCACAATATGGGAAGCTGCCAGACGACTCAGGTGTCTCTCCACCCAGGAAAGCAGCTTTCTGGCCTCCAGACCCACCAGACAACTCCTGGTGCCACCCTGGTGATTGATGTAAGCTACTATGGTGGCATTGTCGGAGAGGACCCGCACGGGCTTGTGATGGAGCAAGGGCAGGAACATCTTGAGTGCCAGACAGACAGCTAGGGCTACCAGACAATTGATGTGCCAACGGGATTGCACAGGAGACCACCGTCCTTGAGTAGACTGATGCTGACACACTACTCCCCAGCCGGAGAGGCTGGCATCCGTCGTCACAACAATCCACTGGGGTGTCTCCAAAGGCACTCCTTTCAAGAGGTGGGCGAGTGAAAGCCACCACTGCATGCTGGCAATGGCAGAGTCTGAGAATGGTAGGGGTGTTTGGAACTCCTCTGAGACCGGCTTCCAGTGGGACAGCAACGCTTTCTGTAGAGGACGCATGTGCGTAAAGGCCCAAGGAACCATATCTATGGTGGAAGCCATGGAGCCCAGGACTTGGAGATAGTCCCAGGCCTTGGGTACCAAAAGAGATAAGAGATGTTGTACCTGGTCCATGAGCTTGAGCGTTCGGTGCTCGGGCAATAGGACTTTGCCCAAGTGGGTGTCGAAATGGGAAATTCCTAGAAATTCCAGGACATGGGAGGGCTTGAGGTGACTCTTGGAGAAGTTGACAATCCACCCGAGGGAGGAGAGAAAAGTCATGACCCTGTCGACCGCTGCAGTGCACAGGTTTTCCGACTTGGCCCGGATGAGCCAGTCGCCCAGGTAAGGGTGGACCAGGACTCCCTCCTGACGAAGGGAGGCCGCCACCACTATCATGACCTTGGTGAATGTACGCGGCGTGGTGGCCAGGCCGAACGGAAGCGCCCGGAACTGGAAGTGGTGTCCCAGAATGGTGAAGCAGAGATACTTCTGATGGTCGTGGCAGATTGGAATATGCAGGTAAGCCTCTGTCAAGTCGAGAGAGGCCAGTAATTCGCTTGAGCGAACCGCCGCTATGACTGCTCGCAGGGTCTCCATCCGAAAATGGGGCACCCGGAGAGCTCGGTTGACCCTCTTGAGGTCCAGGATCGGTTGGAAGGAGCCATCCTTTTTGGACACGATGAAATAGATGGAATACTGGCCAGATACCTGTTCCTCCAGGGGTACAGTGACTATGGCACCGAGCTCCTGTAGCCTGTCCAGAGTCTGGCACACAGCTGGACACTTCCAAGAGCCGCAGGGAGAGATTAGAAAGCGGTTGGGGAGTTCCCAAGCAAAGTCTAATGCGTAGCCGTTGGCGATTACATTGAGGACCCACTGATTCCTCGAAAAAAAGGGACACGCTCAACCCACTGTCTGGACTGATCCGGGTACGTACAGGGAATGGGGTATATTCTTTATAAAAAGCAAACCAAGGTAGTTAATAGTTTATAGTTTGTGTGTCTGATATAAAAAGAAACCCAAGGTAGTTAATAAAGTTCACATTAAAAATCAATCAGGCTTTTATCTAAAATACAGGATTACTCTAGTCCTTATCAAGAATTTAATTATCTCCTTGCAGGTTAATAGTGAATACATCAATAAAATTAAAGGACTCTAATTTACTCATTCCTACTCCAGCAATCCAGCAATAACGGGGCGAGGGGAGGGGTTATTCCAGTCTTTTGCACCGAGTGTCACATGTATGATTTTTTACCTGCCAGTGAGAGATTGTATGTGTGCACCTCAGTGGCGTATCCAGAAATGAATTTTTGGCTGGGCCCAAGGTTAACATGGGTGGGCACTAAACAAAGTTTGCATTATGGAACATATAGCAACCCTATCTATGAAAAGGCAACACTACAAATATTAAATCAGGTCCTAAACACTAATACACCTCCTATTAGGAAAACAGAACAAGCCAAGCTGCTATAGAGCCCCACACAGAAATAACTGTAAAACTATATTAATAAATGTTTCAAAACATTTATCTGATGAACAGAATAACATCCAACAAAGCTCATAAAAATTGTCCAAATATCAATAAAATATTTCAAAACTGGAGACACATCACATAATACTCAATAATTAAAATGGCAGTCAATCAAGAAAAATAAACTTAAAATGCCACCTTTACTTACCATCTCCAGCAACTTTCCTACTCCTTTCCCTTGAAAGCACAGACCAGGAGCAGCAGCAGCAGCTGCTGAAGCTCTGTCCTTACGGCCCACAAGTCACACACACAGGGCCGGTGCAAGAGTATTTGGCTCCCTAGGCGAACCTTCAGAAATGCAACCCCTCCCCTGGATTACCTATTGGCAGCAGCTCTGGCACAGCGCCCCCTCCTTTGGTATTGGATTTGTCGCAGGACCTCTTGTGCTGGTGGGAGTTTGCAACCTCCCAAAATTGTGGCGCCCTAGGCCCCCGCCTAGTTTGCCTAATGGAAGCACTGGCCCTACGCGCGCGCGCGCACACACACACACACACACACACCAATTAAACCCTACGATCAGTCTTTATCTCTCACACACACCCCAGTCACCTCCCTGCCCAGTCTCTGTCTCTCACACACACCCCAGTCACCTCCCTGCCCAGTCTCTGTCTCTCACACACACCCATCATCTCCCTGCCCAAACCATGTCTCTCACACACACCCCAGTCACCTCCCTGCCCAGACTGTCTCTCACACACACCCATCACCTCCCTGCCCAAACCATGTCTGTCACACACACCCCAGTCACCTCCCTGCCCAAACCATGTCTCTCACACACACCCATCACCTCCCTGCCCAAACCATGTCTCTCACACACACCCATCACCTCCCTGCCCAAACCATGTCTCTCACACACACCCCAGTCACCTCCCTGCCCAGACTGTCTCTCACACACACCCATCACTTCCCTGCCCAAACCATGTCTCTCACACATACCCATCACTTCCCTGCCCAAACCATGTCTCTCACACACACCCATCACTTCCCTGCCCAAACCATGTCTCTCACACACACCCCAGTCACCTCCCTGCCCAGTCTCTGTCTCTCACACACACTTTGCTTAGAGCCCCAATGCTGTGTTCCCCTTTAATTTCGCAGTGGCAGATTTCCTTCTGCTGCCGCTGCCTTCTCAGCAGCACTGAAGCAGCAAACATTTATTTTAGAAAAATATGCCGCAGCACTCAAGCCTTTCTTCTGACTGTCAGGATATCCCTAGGCTCCCGCAGCCCATCTGCCTGCTTTTACGACCGCTGGGAGCTCCAATTGCCCCATCTGAAATCAGCAAGGCTGAGTGCCACTTTTACTTTAAATGCGGTTGTGCCGCACTCACTGGGGGAAGGAGGAGACTCCAAGGAGCAACCGGCCTCTGCACGCTCGCTTTGTGGAATCCCTACTCTATCGCGGTTCCTGGTGCGGCTGCCTCTTTTCTTTGTGGCTCCCTGCATTTCAGCACTTGCAGCCCGTGGCTTGAACACTGCCACTCCTCCCAGCCCGATGCCCCCCTTCTTCCTGCCCCACCGGCCAATCAGAGGCTTTCTCCGCCCACTGGCAGGGAGGAGGCTTCCGATTGGCCCACGGGGGCAAGAAGAACTGAGGAGGCTTCCAATTGGCCTGGGGGCAGGAAGAAGGGAGGAGGTTTCCCATTGGCCCGCGGGGGCAAGAAGAACTGAGGAGACTTCCAATTGGCCCGGGGGCAGGAAGAAGGGAGGAGGTTTCCCATTGGCCCGCGGGGGCAGGAAGAAGGTAAAGGGAAGTATTACTGAGGCTGTGGCACACCGGGAGCCGCAACACGCCAGCTGGTTTTATTAATTTTTTTTTCTCCCTTGGGTGCCTGCTGATGCTGCCTGCTTTTTACTGGCTGCAGTGTTTTGCAAACAAATTTGGGTGGGCCTGAATGGAAAGTGGGTGGGCCACTGCCCACCCAGGCCCACCCGTAGCTACGCCACTGGTGCAAAGAGCTCCTGGCTCTCAGAGAATGAGTCCGATCTCTGGAGGCTGGAGTGGCAGACCTGGAGGAGCTGAGGCAGACAAAGAAGTATAAAGAGGAGACCTTCAGGGACATAGTCGCCAAGAACCAACTCCAGTCTGGCAGCCCTGGTGCTGCCTTAGAGGAGGAAGGTCTCCTGGTCGGAGAGCATCATCCTGGTATAGTAGGGTCTTGCATTGTCCTCTCGCACCAAGGATTTGTCTCCCAGGACTATTACCCAGGAGGGAAGGGTTAGGTCGGCCGTCATAGTTGGTGATTCGATTATTAGGAATGTAGATAGCTGGTGGGCGTGAGGATCGCCTGGTAACATGCCTACCTGGTGCGAAGGTGGCGGATCTCACGCATCACCTAGATAGGATTTTAGTGCTGAGGAGCAGCTAGCTGTTGTGTTATATATGGGCACCGATGACATAGGAAAATGTGGGAGGGAGATTCTGGAAGCCAAATTTAGGCTCTTAAGTAGAAAGCTTAAATCCAGAACCTCCAGGGTAGCATTCTCTGAAATGCTCCCTGTTCCACGCGCAGGTCACCAGAGGCAGGCAAAGCTCTGGTGTATCAAATGCATGGATGAGACAATGGTGCAAGGAAGAGGGATTCAGCAGCGCATGGTTCGGAGAGAGGTATCTTCAAAGGATACTAATGATGCATTAGAATTAGGGCATCCCTACAGTGAGGTTCCAATTATAAGAAAAGTAGTCCAAGTGCCTGTAACTAAAAACTCAGCTGAGCTAAAAAATTCCAACTTATCCCTATCAATTAAAAAGCAGAATGAAAATACAAACAAAAAACAAACTCTGAAATGTTTGTATGCTAATGCCAGAAGTCTAAGAAGTAAGATGGGAGAATGTATAGCAGTGAATGATGACATAGACTTAATTGGCATCTCAGAGACATGGTGGAAGGAGGATAACCAATGGGACAGTGCTATACCGGGGTACAAATTATATCACAATGACAGAGAGGAGCATCCAGGAGGAGGTGTGGCACTTTATGTCTGGGATGGCTTAGAGTCCAACAGGATAAACATCCTGCATGAGACTAAATGCACAATTGAATCTTTATGGGTAGAAATCCCTTGTGTGTCGGGGAAGACTATAGTGATAGGAGTATACTACCGTCCACCTGGTCAAGATGGTGAGACTGATAGTGAAATGCTAAGAGAAATTAGGGAAGCTAACCAAATTGGTAGTGTGGTAATAATGGGAGACTTCAATTACCCCAATATTGACTGGGTAAATGTATCATCAGTACACGCTAGAGATATAAAGTTCTGGATGGAATAAATGACATTTTTATGGAGCATTTGGTTCAGGAACCTACCAGAGAGGGAGCAATTTTAGATCTAATTCTCAGTGGAGCACAGGATTTGGTGAGAGAGGTAACAGTGGTGGGGCTGCTTGGCAATAGTGATCATAATATGATCAAATTTGAATTAATGACTGGAAGGGGGACAGTAAGCAAATCCATGGCTCTCGTGCTACACTTTCAAAAGGGAAACTTTGATAAAATGAGAAAAATTGTTAGAAAAAAACTGAAAGGAGCAGCTACAAAGCTACAAAGGTAAAAAGTATGCCAGAGGTGTGGTCATTGTTAAAAAATACCATCCTAGAAGCACAGTCCAGATGTATTCCACACATTAAAAAAGGTGGAAAGAAGGCAAAACGATTACCAGCATGGTTAAAAGGGGAGGTGAAAGAAGCTATTTTAGCCGAAAGATCTTTATTCAAAAATTGGAAGAAGGATCCATCAGAAGAAAATAGGATAATGCATAAGCGTTGGCAAGTTAAATGTAAGAAATTGATAAGACAGGCTAAGAGAGAATTTGAAAAGAAGTTGGCCGTAGAGGCAAAAACTCACAGTAAAAACCTTTTAAAATATATCCGAAGCAGAAAGCCTGTGAAAGAGTCAGTTGGACCGTTAGATAATCGAGGGGTTAAAGGGGCACTTAGAGAAGATAAGGCCATCACGGAAAGATTAAATGATTTCTTTGCTTCGGTGTTTACTAAAGAATATGTTTGGGGAAATACCTGTTCCAGAGAAGGTTTTCATGGGTAATGATTCAGATGGTCTGAATCAAATCACAGTGAACCTAGAAGATGTGGTAGGCCTGATTGACAAACTGAAGAGTAGTAAATTACCTGGACCGTATGGTATACACCCCAGGGTTCTGAAGGAATTAAAAAATGAAATTTCAGACCTATTAGTAAAAAATTTGTAATCTATTATTAAAATCATCCATTGTTCCTGAAGACTGGAGGATAGCTAATGTAACGCCAATATTTAAAAAGGGCTCCAGGGGCGATCCAGGAAACTACAGACCGGTTAGCCTGACTTCAGTACCAGGAAAAATAGTGGAAAGTGTTCTAAGCATCAAAATCACAGAACATATAGAAAGAAATGGTTTAATGGAACAAAGTCAGCATGGCTTTACCCAAGGCAAGTCTTGGCTCACAAATCTGTTTCACCTTTTTGAAGGAGTTAATAAACGTGGAAAAAGGTGAACCAGAAGATGTAGTTTACTTGGATTTTCAGAAGGCGTTTGACAAAGTTCCTCATGAGAAGCTTCTAGGAAAAGTAAAAAGTCATGGTATAGGTGGTGATGTCATTTTGTGGATTACAAACTGGCTAAAAGACAGGAAACAGAGAGTAGGATTAAATGGGCAATTTTCTCAGTGGAAGGGAGTGGGCAGTGGAGTGCCTCAGGGATCTGTATTGGGACCCTTACTTTTCAATATATTTATAAATGATCTGGACCCATATACTTGTGTTATTCTATATGCTCGGCACTAAGTCCATTATTGTGTCCTGATTTATATGTATATGTTTCTTACAGTTTATTCTTTGAATTCCTTTGTGCTCCCTCCCGATGCAGCCCGAGGCGAAACACGGGACCGTGTCGGGGACGCCTCTAAGATGTTCATTTTATAAGTCAGTGGAGTTGCCATATTGAAGCAATAAATAACTTCTGTTCTTTAACAAATTGGATTGAAATTCTTTGGGATTGAACATTTTCTCTGCATTTTTTTGCTTGGATGATATTGGTTTAAGTGCAGCAGTGCTCTGTTGTGTTCCAGATTTCAATTACCCCAATATTTACTGGGTAAATGTAACATCAGGGCATGACTATTATTATTATTATTATTCATGGAATAATTGGTTCAGGAACTGACGAGAAAGAGAGCTATTTTATATCTAATTCTTAGTGGAATGCAGGATTTGGTGGGGTCACTTGGCAATAGTGATCATAACATGATAAAATTTGAATTAATGACTAGAAGAGGGACAATATGTAAATCTACAGCTGTAGCACTAAACTTTCAAAAGGGAAACTTTAATAAAATGCGGAAAATAGAAAAAAAACTGAAAGATGCAGCTACAAAGGTTAAGAGTGTACAACAGACATGGACATCTTAGGCGTTTGGCTTATGCTCCGGTCTTACCTCGTTTTTGTACTTCTTTCCTCTTTGGATAATGCCTCATACTAAAAGAAAAGGCCGACTGAGGGACGCAACCTTGACCCCCCCTCCCCCCCCCCCCCCAGCCAGCATCGATCCAGACGAGGATAGAGGGCTTTTGCTCCGCAGTGGGATTTGCTCCGGATGTCAGCTCCGCTGTTAGCACAGGAGTAGAGCAAACTCCTGCGCCATTGGAGGAAAATATCATTAAGTCCTGGAGCTCCGGTGACTCCCTCATCGCCTTCACATGACGCAGCTGGGAGACCGGGCGGTCAGCCGGGACGGAAGACGCCCGACGGTGAGACTGCCATCAAGGCAGGCCCTCCAGCTGAATCTGCGTCCTGTGATGCTAGCGTTGGAATAGGCACATCTACTCCGCTGGAAATAGAAACAAAAGTGCAGAGGCAAGACAGTCAGGATCTGCCGTCAAGATGCCTTCCCTAGCAGGGAGAGATCTCCTCTCTTGGTCCTGCAGTTTCCCACCAGAGTTAGAAAAAACTATTCTCAATTCTCTCTTTTCAATTCTCAGACACACAGAGGCAAATATTCAAAAGCTATTTGGAAGGATAACTCACAAGTTAGATGGATAACTCACATTTAGAAAGATATCTCACAAGTTATCTTTCTAAATGGCAAATGTAGCATAGTAAACCACTTATCTGACTAAATTATTGTCATACATGACTACTTCATGGAATAATTGGTTCAGGAACTGACACGAAAGAGATATTTTATATCTAACAAGCCGTTAGCCACATTAAATTTTTTTTTCAGTCCATTTTCGAACACAGCACCCTTCTACACTTTTTCTCCCTCACTCCCCCTTCCCCTCGTTCACTCACCCCCTTCCCTCCCACTGCCTCCCTCCCCTCACTCTCACCTCCCTCCCCTTCCCTCAGTCACTCCCCACCCTCTCTCAATCCCATCCCTTCTCCCTCAGCCCTCCTCCACTCCCTTTTTCTCTGCTCCACAACTTCTTACCCTTCCACTTACTCACATCCCTCTCTCACCTCCCCCTCATTCTCCCCCATTCTCCTTCTCCCCTAACTCCTCCCCACCCACTCTCTCCTCCCTCCCTCCCACACACTCCTCGCTCCCTCCCACCAACACACTCTCTCCTCCCTCCCTCTCACTCTCTCCTTCCTTGCTACTGGCCGCCGCTCCTCATCGCTGCCACCGCCGCCGCTCGATGCTGCTGCCGCTCCTCGTCGCCGCCGCTGCCGCTCGACGCCGCCATGTTAATATCCAGCTGACGCTCGCTGAGACCGACGTGTTTGCCCGGCACGTCAGTCAAGCTTCGTTTATTAGGTTGATCCTTAGTGGAATGCAGGATTTGGTGGGGTCACTTGGCAATAGTGATCATAACATGATAAAATTTGAATTAATGACTAGAAGAGGGACAATATGTAAATCTACAGCTATAACTTAGCCAGATAAAAAAGGGGCATTTCAGGGGCGAGGGGTTGAATTATCCAGGCCAAATATCAGGTATATCTGGCTATTTAGCTGGAAGGTGAAGCAGATCTAAAGTTATCCGGCCTCGTGTAGCCAAATAATGTGTTACCTAACTGGAAATCTTTAAAGATATCCAGCTAAGTAGCTCTGTCATAAATTAAAAAACAATTAAATAAATACAGCGAGCCATCCCTCTCTCCCTCCACCAAATATCCTGTAGATGCCGTGTCGGGCTGTGACCTCACCCCCGAACTCCTGTAATGTAGCACAAGTTCTCCTGTATTGTATTTTTTCCTGTACTGTAGCACAGAATTCCCGTTACAAAAATCTCTGACAAATCTGTCCCCATTTCTTGTCATTTGTGCTGCGACCCATGTCATGCTTCCATTCTTACTTATTTTTTTTTATCAGCACCTTCGACAATGTTTCTAGCAGTAACCGATGCATTTTCATTATTAGGCCTTTAGTGAATTGTGTCAAGTGGTGGTTTTTCAAAGTATGTAAATTCCTTGCTGCACTCCTCTTTTTAGGGTTCTCTGTTTATAAGGCCCTTCAACTGCAAAAGCTTAAAACACCAGAAGGACTTTATCTGTCCCATGTACCGGCTTAAGCGGCTGCCAAGCCATAACATTTCCATTCTGAAACATTTGCTGTGCACGAAAAAACACTGATTTTGTTCCACGACGAAAAATTCACCGTGAAATGTGTTTCAGAAATTCATGGTCGCTCCATTATAGAGTAATAGAGTAAACTGATACTTTTTATTTTCCCCTCTGTATACTGATTTGCCATGTACGATAGATAAGCTGTTATGAATGGATGCCACACATGAATGTCCTTCCAAAGGAGCAAGATGGCAGGCAGCAGGTGCATGCATGTTAGGGAACCTCCATCCGGGGGAACTGCAGTGCTTTTCTTTTTACTAATCTGCCTGACAGAATGACGAAGCAGAAGGGAAAAGTCAGAGTATACCCGAAGGAGCCCCTCCCCCCCCCCGCGGCTGCAACCAGTTCCATGCATCCCTTTGTCTATCCGCTGGCAGCATCTGGTCCCTCGAAGAGTAGATTTGGGGAGCAGTCGCAGGGGTCAGAGGTATGCAGCTGTGCGGCCTCCGATGTGACTTTTAGCCGTGACGGCAGAGATCTCCTCCTCTTTATGCTGCAGCCGTTGTGCGAGCGAGTGACCCAGCAGGTCCCCAGATGATGTCATGCCAGGCAACGTGGGCTGACCGAAGCCGTGATTCACAGAGTCTGGAGCCATAGCAGGAACATTTGATCATTCAATAATAGGTCAGAATAGACTTTGGGAAATTACCTGGTTTCAGGACCTAGGAATAGTCTCTCTTTGATTGAGATAGGATCAAGAGGTGCTACCAGGGGGAGGTGGGAGGCTGTGGCTTCTGGACTAGCAGGCAGGGGGACTCTCTCTCTGCCTAAGCTAAACTTTTCCTTAGTGACTCCTTTATGGAGATTTTTGCACACTTCAGTCCTCCCCTATCCTTTGGCCATTTATTTCATTTTTGGGCTCGGTCTTGCCCTTTATATATTGGGTAAGCACGGTCAGAGCAAGCTCTCGAGGAGAGAGCGTTTTGAAGCGAGGAGGGTTCCTTTGTGGAGCAGTTCCTGGAAGGCCTCACAGCTCGCCAACTGAAGGAAATTCGAGAGAATTAAAGAATGTTGTGGATGGACCGGGAGTTATTTCTTTTTTTTTTGTGACCAGTTTTCCTAACAGGAGAGCCAATACACTCTTGCTGGAAGGGCCGGATTTTGCAGTTACCTTTCCCTTGCGACCAATTAAGAGTGGGGAAGAGAGACTGCAGGCTTGGAAGAAATTTTGTATCTAGGTTTTGAAGTAAGGAGAGTTTCTACCTTGTGTTTATGATTGTGAGAAAGGAAAACTTTTCCCATCCTTCAAGGGGAGGGCACAGTGGACATTGATTCACATTAGAGGAGGAGAGTTAAGAGGAGGAGCACTTGTCTTGTCTTGTGGCTTATCCTGCCTTGTTTCCTGTCTTGAGGCCTTTGACCTATTCTCTCTTGTATCCTGCTTTGAGGCCTTCAGGCCTATTCTGTCTGTTCTAAGCCTTGTTGCTGCGGGCTTCGGTGTTCTTTGTTCAATGTTTCCCTTGTCTGCCTTGTCTAGCCCTGCCCTGGTCTGCCTTGTTGGTCTTGTCCTGTGTTCCACTATCCTATCCAATCCTGCCTGTATCAGAATCTTGCCCTTGCTTTGCCTTGCCTGTGTCTTGTCTAGTTCCAGGTCCTGCTTAGTATCCAACATAGCCTGCCTGCCTTGCTAGCCTATCTTGTCCTGCCTTGGCTCCAGCCTTCCATGTCAAAGCCTTCCTGTGTGGACTCACCATTATAAGGTACTGCCATCGCAGAGACCTACTGGCCCCCAGAACCCAAGGTTTCAACGGGGGGGGGGGGGGGCTGACTAGGCAGAAGAGCAACCCTTGTCTTGCTCCAAGTCCTGATGCAGTCCTATGTCACTCCCCAGGTGGGTTTCCTAGACTCCGGGGCCCATAACAGATTAACTCTGAGTTTTTATGATTACCTCCCACCACACTAAGGTCTATGGAGGTTTATGTCTCCTCCAAGTGGTTAACTGCTTGAAAGGAGAAAATAATGAGAAGTGTGGGACATTACGATTGGCGTCGAGGACTTCGTGGGCCATGAATGTGATCTTCAAACTAAGAGGGAGTTACACATATACTCTGCACTGACTTCTTGCTCTAAGCAGAGTTCCCTTTTGAAAATCCTGTGGTGGCGCGAATGCCACGAGGATCCTTTTTCAAGTAAGCAGAGTAAAGCACCCCTGGGGATTTCGAAATGTAGTTCAATTGGGTCTCCTTAACCCTGGCCCTGCTGTTACCCTTTTTTCACCCACAGGGGCAGGACAATTTTTAAAGAATATTGTTTTCTGAGGTTAAACTCCCATTTACCTATGAAAATCTCTACATATTGCCCCCTATATGTAACTGTATGCTAGTCTTATGTTACTATGGGAGGGACAGGCAATGAGCTTGCATGATGGCTGAAGGCAGGGGAGATGTAGGTTAATAAAGATAGGTCAGTGGAAGGGAGGGGGAGGAGCTAGGATAGGAGGAGGAGGTGGGGGGCTGGAGCAGTAGCAGGGATGGCAGCGGCAGCATTGAGCAGAAGAGGAGGATCAGGGAATTGGGGGGGGGCGGGGGGGGGTTTACCAGCAGGAAAATGTTATAGAGGGGGGTGAAGAGAAGTTGGGGGCCGGGCAGAAAATAAAGTAGGGGGAAGGGTTATGACCAGAAAAGGAGATTCGGTCAAGTTTTGGTTAGGGAAATATGAATTACAATTAGGACCCCCTGTAACCATGGGGGGAGGGGGGGGCAGAGAATCTGGAAATCAGTTCTCTGAGTCAGTCAGATCCAGGAGATTTTGGAGATTGACTAATGTAGCTCCCTGCTGCTGGGACTGCCGGATAACACTCTGAGGGCACTTCAGTTACCACAGAATTCCTCCGCAAGGGTTTTTTTGACCGGCCATAGGGCTTATGAGCACATCACGCCAGACTATTTATTCCTTCATTGGCTACTGTTTCATGAAGGCATGAAGTATAAACGTTTAATGCGGATTCGCAAGCTGATTTAATATTACAGAGGTGCCTTGGGTTGGGCTCTGCTCTGCGAGTTTACTTTCCATTGCGACAACTTCGCTCCTGGAAACTCCTACTGCTCATTGAACCCATCAGGGACCACACGTTTTCCACTGCAGGCCTTGTAATGTGAAACAAGATGCCAGAATCTTTCAGAACGATGGCAGAGTGGAGGATGTTTGAAAAAAGTCTTACAGGGCTATTCCAGCAGTATATTTGTTATAGGAGCAGGACAGGAATGATTTGTGTTCATTTTATGGACATTCTATTGTAAACCACCGTGATCTTTGGACAGCATGGTCTAGAAATAATTTTAAATAAATGTTAATATTAGAACAATAATTAAAAAAAAACAAACAAAAAACTAAACTAAACACTGAGATGCTCATGTAAATGTGTTAACTTTTAACTCAAGTCCAGTACTTTGATTTTAATTGAGACATAAATGAAATCTTTCACAGTTATATCTAAAGATGTCTGGAAAATTAGAAAATTTCAACTTTTTCTTTTCTAATTATCTTTCTCTTTAGGTTAATTTTTTGTTACTGAGACTTGCTTTAGGTCTTAGATGTTCCTTGGTGTTTCTGTCAGGTCTCAGCAGTATGATGTAACATTTAGGGAAAAATATACAGGCAAGCAATCCAGCACTGGAACATAGAATGGCAAATATTTCCACGGCCACCATGTATTTCCCATTTGTGCTCAGGTATGCTGGGATGAAGGACAGCCAGACGCTAACAAACACGAGCAGACTAAACGTGATGAGTTTTGCCTCATTGAAGCTTCCAGGGAGATTCCTTGCTAGAAAGGCTACTATGAAGCTCACAGTGGCTAGCAGACCCATGTATCCCAGCATGCAATAGAAAAAGAAGTTCTGTCCTTCATTACATCCAAAGATTATCTTCTCGTTATTAAACTCTGTGCTTAATTCTGGGAATGGGGGAGAAAGCAGTAACCAAGCAGCGCATACAATAACTTGGATCGATGAACAAGAAAAGATAATGCAGTTTGGTATCGTGGACCCCAGCCACTTCCTGACTGGATTGTTTGGCCTGTTCCCCTTAAAAGCAATGACAACAATTACAGTTTTGGCCAGAACAGAAGAGACACTGATGGAAAAGATGATTCCAAAGACAGTTTGTCGGAGCATGCAGGTCAGTTTCATGGGACGGCCGATGAATATTAAAGAGCAGAGGAAACAGAGTATGAGAGCTAGGAGGAGAAGGTAACTCAGTCCACGGTTGTTGGCTTTGACTATGGCAGTGTCTCGGTGCTTGATAAAGATACACAAGATAAAAACAGTGAGTACGGAACAGAAGGCAGACAGGAGAGTCAGTGTTAGACCAAGTGGTTCATCAAATGAGAGGAATTCAATCACTTTTGGGATGCATTGATCACGTTTCTCATTGGACCATTCATCTGTGGGACATTTCGTGCAGTCAGTCATATCTACAAGGAAAAGATTTCTTTAACCTTCATTCAAAGACTCTGAGATCTGGATATAATCAATACAAATTCCCACAAATTCCTCACAAATTAATTTCCGTATTATGACTTTTTTTTTTTTTACTATTGTGTAGTCAGGGTGAAATTTTGAAAAAAATGATTTATTTTGGAAGAGAAAAAATGGGCTACAACAAAGCAGAACCCCAACCCCTTTTCGACTTTCCACTACAATTCCTAACCCCAAAAACCTAAAAGTGAGGCCATGCATCAGAGCAGTTGGATATCTGGCTAAATATAGCTGTTCAAAGTTTGATTGGCTGGATTTGCAAACCAAGGTGTTCATTCGCAAAGCCACATTAGGCCATTTACTACGCAATAAGGGGTGGATTTTAAGAGCCCTGCTCGCCTAAATCCGCCCAAAACCGGGCGGATTTAGGCGAGCAGGGCCCTGCGCGCCGGTGAGCCTATTTTACATAGGCCTACCGGCGCGCGCAGAGCCCCGGGACTCGCGTAAGTCCCGGAGTTTTCGGAGGGGGGGCGTGTCGGAGGCGGGCCCGAACCGCGCTGCGTTTTCGGGGCGTGTCGGGAGCGTTCCGGGGGCGGGCCCGGGGGCATGTCTACGGCCCGGGGCGGTCCGGGGGCGTGGCCGCACCCTCCGGACCCGCCCCCAGGTCGCGTCCCGGCGCGCTAGCGGCCCGCTGGCGCGCGGGGATTTACGCCTCCCTCTGGGAGGCGTAAATCCCCCGACAAAGGTAAGGGGGGGGTTTAGACAGGGCCGGGCGGGTGGGTTAGGTAGGGGAAGGGAGGGGAAGGTGAGGGGAGGGCAAAAGAAAGTTCCCTCAGAGGCCGCTCAGATTTCGGAGCGGCCTTGGAGGGAACGGGGGTAGGCTGCGCGGCTCTGCGCGCGCCGGCTATACGAAATCGATAGCCTTGTGCGCGCCGATCCAGGATTTTAGCGGATACGCGCGTATCTACTAAAATCCCGCGTACATTTGCTTGCGCCTGATGCGCCAGCAAAAGTACGCCTATTCGCGGTTTTTGAAAATCTACCCCTAAATGTTGTTTACCCTGTAGTAAACGGTCTAAAGAGCGGATAATGCGAGTTATTTGAAATACCTCGTTAATCTGGATCTGGCACTGCATATTTTCAAATGAGTTGACTAGCTGGCTGAAAAAAATCACAAGCCACATTATTTGATTTGAAGTTAGCTAAAATTCAAGCGTTGTAACTAACTTCCCTTGGGAGCATCGGGACATTTATGCACTTCCTGATGCTCTCCGGGCCCTGTCTTAAAAGGGCTGATGGCCCCGAGTAAGCACCTCCTGAAAGTTGGTAAAAACAACCCCAAAAAACCCAGAGGTCTGCTTAGAACCTGTCCCAAGCTCCCCTCCACCTTTGGAGACGGCCATTGTTCAAAACTAAAAAAATGTTTACAAGTTGGCGCCAGGCACCAACCTCAAACCCCTCCCCTTCAATAAAATAATCTGGCCCAGGACCCCCACTCCCCTCCCTAGTCAACCCCCAGAACCACCCCCTTTTTGTAAATGAGTCCCTGGTGGTCCAGTGGGGCCCGCAGCACTCTCTAGGCTCGGGCCCAGCGGCTTCCATTTTTCAAAATGGCACCAGCCGATCATTTGCCTCTATGATGCAATGGGACAAAGGACCAGACGGAACCATTTTGAAAAATGGCAGCCACCGGGCTGGAGCCTAAGTGTTGTTCCAGGCTCCAACTGAACCACCAGGGGTTCATTTGTGAGTAAGGGGATTTGGTGAGTGGGGGTCCCAGCCTCCAGAAGTTGGATAATTTTATTGAAGGGATTTGGGGCGGGGCCTGGTGCCAACTTTTAAAAAATGTTTGAACAGCTGCTTCCAAAAGCGGCTGGGGAGTGAGATGGGGGTCAGTGCAGATCCTTGGGGTGGGTTAACAACTTTCAGGAGTGCTTACCTGGGGCTGTCGATCTCTTTAAGCCACAGTGGTCTCACAGGCCCAGGGTCTCCATCATGCGTTCTCTGGGGCATTCACAACTACAGTATTTTTCCCTCGTGGTATTTTACCACAGGGAAAATAAATTGGGAGTCACAAAGTGGCAGGGAGGGACATTTACTACAGCTTTGTGACTCTCTCGGGTAAAAATACTGCGACTTATGGCCGGATTTTAAATCGGCCTCGCACATAGAAATCGCTACTTACGAACGTGGCCGGGCCCTGCGCACATTTTAAAAAGGGCCCAGTCACGAGTGTAAGTGGCGATACATGCATTAGGGCCGGGCCCTGACAAATGAGTGGGCCAGAAGGCAGGGATGGGCGGGGGGGGGGGGGAAGTTACTTCAGGTCGGGCCCTGAAGTAATTTATGGAATAAAAGGTAAAAAAAAAAAAAAGGGGGGGGGGGGGTAGGAAAGTTCCCTCCCAGTCCGCTCCTAAATTGGAGTGGATTGGGAGGGAACTGGGGGAGCCCTGATCTCGTCGCCACGCAAAGTTGCTAAATTTTACCCACCCCCCTCGCGCGAGGATTATAAAATCCGGTGCGTATGTGCACGCGGCCCATGTATTTTATAACATGCGCGCACGCAGGTATAAAGGCCGCATATGCGTAGGAGTTCCCTTTGAAAATTGTCCCTGCAAAACTAGGTGCACACAATTACACCTGCTATTGGTACACACAGTTGTAGCAGGAGATTTACATACTCTGAAGATAACTTTCAAAACTGCTCACGTGTGCCCAGATACGCGTGTATATGTGCGCACAGTAATAAGAACATAAGAACATAAGAAAATGCCATACTGGGTCAGACCAAGGGTCCATCAAGCCCAGCATCCTGTTTCCAACAGTGGCCAATCCAGGCCATAAGAACCTGGCAAGTACCCAAAAACTAAGTCTATTCCATGTAACCATTGCTAATGGCAGTGGCTATTCTCTAAGTGAACTTAATAGCAGGTAATGGACTTCTCCAAGAACTTATCCAATCCTTTTTTAAACACACCTATACTAACTGCACGAACCACATTCTCTATTTTAAAGCCTGCACATAAACGATATGTGCAGGTTATAAAATACGAGTAACATGCATGCACATATGCTCGCGTATGTAAAAACCATGAACTGTGCAAGTTCAGACTTATCTGGATAAATGGCGATTTTTCCAGCTAAGTAACAGCACATAGCCAGGTAAGTCTAAAAAGTGCTACTCAGATAGACAAGTAGCACTTATCAGAATAATCTGGCTATATAGGCCACCTTCTGCTTAGACAGATACATTTGAATGTAGCCCCATAAGTGCTGCAGCTTATCCGAATAAGTTCAGATTTGTACATCTATGTAGCGAGAAAGGCAATACTTAGCCAAATAAATGGAGAAATTACTAACCTGATAATTTCGTTTTCTACTGTAGACAGATGGACTCAGGACCAATGGGTACAGTGTACTCCTGATAGCAGTTGGAGACGGATCACATTTCAATCTGACATCAGCCCCAGTACATATACCCCTGCAGGAAGTGCAGCTCTTCAGTATTCTCCTCGAAAAGCATTGTGGATATATGTGTGACTGACTAATTTGAATAACATGAATAACTTCATAACTTGAATAACTTGATTAACTTGAACTGGTTGAATTGGCTATGGCTGGAGACCACCAGTGCCCTCAACCGGGAAACGTCGACACTTGGTAGGATGGGTGTCCTAGATGAAGGAAAGCATGGCTTACCCTTGAATCACTCGCTCCCGGGGATGTCCCCCGAGAATTCAATGAGTAACGGCAGCCGTGGGTGGGATACTGAGTCCATCTGTCTACACTAAGGAAAACGAAATTATCAGGTAAGTAATTTCTCCATTTCCTAGCGTGTAGCAGATGGACTCAGAACCAATGGGATGATAAAAGCTACTCCTGAACCAGGTGGGAGACTGCCCGTGACCCACTTAGTACTGACCTTGCAAATGCTGTGTCCTCCCGAGCCTGAACATCCAGGCGGTAAAACCTAGAGAAGGTGTGGATGGAGGACCATGTCGCCACCCTGCAGATCTCGGCAGGTGACAACATCTTGGTTTCTGCCCAGGACACTGCCTGGGCTCTAGTAGAATGGGCCTTGACTTGTAGAGGTGGCGGCTTGCCTATTTCTATGTAGGCTGCCTTGATGACTTCTTTGATCCAGTGGGCTATGATTGCTCGCAAGGCCGCTTCCCCTTGCCTCTTCCCGCTGTGAAGGACGAATAAGTACTCCATTTTTCGTATGGGTTCTGACATTTCCAGGTATCTGGATAGGAGTCTGCCGATGTTGAGGTGGCGTAGACTTCGTGCCTCTACCGAATTCTTATGCTTATCTGGCGAACGTAGCGAGGTGGTTTGGTTGAGATGGAAGTGAGATATTACTTTGGGGAGGAACGACGGGACAGTGCATAGCTGGATGGTTCCTGGGGTGAGCCTGAGAAATGGCTCACGGCAGGACAGTGCTTGTAGTTCGGATATACGACGGCCTGAACAAACTGCCAGCAGGAACGCTGTCTTCAATGTTAATAGTCGGAGAGATAGGCCGTGGAGAGGTCTGAAAGAGGCTCCTGCTAAGAAATCCTGGACCAGGTTGAGGCTTAGGGGTGGTCGGATGTGCTTGACTCCTTTCAGGAAGCGTGAAACATCCGGGTGAGAGGCTATGTTGTCGCTCTCGCTCTTGGTTCCATAGCATGACAATGCGGCCACCTGTACCTTGATGGAGTTGAGGGACAATCCCTTCTGTAGGCCGATCTGTAGGAATTCCAAGACCGCAGGAAGTTTGACTGAGCGTGGTATGATGTCATGGTCCTCGCACCAGGCTTCAAATACTTTCCAAATCCCTATGTATGTTAGAGATGTGGAGAACCTGCGTGCTCGGAGTAGGGTGTCGATTACAGCCCCCGATTATCCGCTCTTTCTCAGGCGAGCCCTCTCAATGGCCAGACCGAAAGAGAGAATCCAGCTGGATCCTCGTGGAGGATCGGCCCTTGTTGGAGCAGGTCTCTGTGTGGAGGTAGTGGCAGGGGGGGGGGGGGTGTGTGTCTCTGACAGTAGTCTTTACATGTCTGCGTACCACGGTCTTCTTGGCCACAGGGGCCACAAGAAGTACTGGTCCCCTGTGTAGTTCTATCTTATGAATGATTGCGCCTAATAGGGGCCATGGCGGGAAGGCGTATAACAGAGTCTCCTGTGGCCAGGTCTGTACCAGGGTATCAATCCCCTGGGACTGAGGTTCCTGCCTGCAGCTGAAGTAACTGGGCACTTGGGCACTGGACCGGTTTGCCAGAAGGTCCATGGTTGGTGTTCCCCAACGGTTCACTATCATTTGGAACGCTGCGGTCAACAGCTTCCAATCTCGTGGGTCTAGACTTTCTCTGCTGAGGTAATCCGCCGTTATGTTGTCTTTCCCGGCGATGTGGATGGCCGAGATCTCCTGGAGATTCACTTCCGCTCACGACATTAGGGGGTCTATTTCCAGAGACACCTGTTGGCTTCTGGTTCCTCCTTGACAGTTGATGTAGGCCACTGTTGTGGCATTGACCAACATTATTCTGACCGCTTTGTCTCAGAGTCTGTGACCGAACCGTAGGCAGGCTAATCTGACTGCCCGGGCTTCTAGGCGATTGATGTTCCATCCCAACTCTTCTGCGTTCCACTGCCCTTGGGCAGTTAGCTCTTCGCAGTGTGCTCCTCATTGTCGTAGGCTGGCGTCCGTGGTAAGTAGGATCCAGGTCGGTGAGGATAGTCTTGTTCCCTGGTTCAGGTGGCCGTCTTGTAGCCACCAACGTAGTTGGGTCCGAACTCTGCCTGGGAGCTGTAGACGTACGGCGTAGTTCTGGGACAGTGGGTTCCATCGCGATAGAAGTGAGCGCTGTAGGGGTCTCATGTGAGCTCGTGCCCATGGCACTACCTCCAGTGTGGATACCATGAGACCGAGGACTTGTAGGTGTTGCGTTCGTGCCTCTTCTCGCCCCACCCTCTCTACTTGGGATGCGACTCCCTTCAGCTCTGACGGACAGAAAAGCCGCGGCTTCTCTCCCCCTCTTGGTCCCGGTTCCCCCGGGCTGGCCTGATGCTATGGATCCGCCATGTTCCCGATGACATAAGGGTGCGCGTGCGCACTCCAGACTTTGTACCAGCAAAGGTGCGAACCTCGGGGGCGTCTCCCCGTAGTGACGTCATCCATCTGCACTTTAAAAGGTCTTTGTTTGCTAACCTCTAACGAGTTAGCAAGGAACTCCAATGGGACTTGCTTCAGCAGTTCTCGATACTTGCAACAACGATCCAAGTTAGCCGGGGAACCCGTTCCCACTGCTCGGCCTTTTCAAACTTACCAGGAGTACCCGCTCCACGGGGGCTCCGCTCTCTCTTCTTGATTTCAGATTGCCAGAATACTCGGAAGACTCCTCATTTCCTGGAAGCGATCGCGGACGTGAACACAGTGAGTTCTATTATATAGGAATCGGTACTCGCTCCACGAGGGCCTACATTCCTATTGCTCTGAAGACTCCCTTCCGTCCAAGACGTTATCGCAGGTACAGAGATCAAGAGTTACATTGGCAAGATTACAGATAGGAACCGGTACTCGCTCCACGAGGGCCCATGTTCCTAGAACCTTATACAGACTGTCTTCTACTCCAGAAGCCATTTCATATACAGCAATTGTGAGTTCTTATTACAGACTGTTTGTGGGAACCAGTGCTCGCCTACGGCTCCTGTTCCTGAATGTACTGAAGACTCTCTGTGGCATAGAGACCATTGCAGACATCTACTATTGTGAGTGTACCATCTTGTATCCGGTATATCCTGCCTATTCAATACTTCTAATCTCTCTCTATAGCTCAGCGACCCAGAGATTATATTCCAGTATCAGAAGGAATTCAGCCTTGCCAGACACAGCGACTCACTACTTCCATCTCTGGTGGTCCAGTTTCCAGTCTAATAAAGAACTATTGTGTTATCTCATATTCTAGCCTAGCCGATGGTTCCTCTCAGGATCTCCTCCTGAGAGCACTGTCATCTGCCATCGGCCCAGGGATTCACCATTTCCTCCAAGTGGTCATTCCTTTCACTATTGTCACCTTGTGGGAGCCAACCACTACAGACCACTGACTCTGCTCACGGAAGTATTATATATATATATATATATATATATAGATTGCTACTCCGTAGCGGGGGGCATGATAGATTGCTATCTCATAGCGAAGTACTATATACCTATTGCCAACTCCTCTTCCTTGGAGAGTTGGTCCATAACAGATTGCTACTCCTTAGCAGATTGATACAGCTTGCTACTTTCTTTCCTTACAGGAATATCTAACAGCAGTTCGCTAACAGAATTACAGATAGCTAACTCCTCTCCTCTGGAGGAGCAGGTCATGTCATATCTTTGTCATTGATTACTACCTGTTGTAATGTAAACCGGAGTGATAAGTAACTCTGTTACCTGAACTTCAGTATAAAAAAGTTATAAATAAATAAATAAATATCGCTACTCCTTCCCCTTTTAGGAGCACAGCAGAACAGCTTGCCAACTCCGCCCTCCTGGCGGAGTGAGCGACAGCAGATTGCTAACTCCTTCCCTCTGGAAGAGGCGAGCGTAACAGATTGCTAGCTCCTCCCCTTCGGAGAAGGAGATCGTAACAGTAGGTAATCCCATGCTGTGGGGCGAAGTTCGCTCAGCAAGGTTTGCAACTGGTTCATCAGTTTTGATCTCCTTGTCAGTGTCAGGATGACCTTGTCTTCTTTGATGTCGAATTGGACTCCTAAGTATTCTAGAGACTGTGAGGGCTGCAGACAGCTTTTGTTTGTGTTGACCGCTCATCCGAGGCTCTCCAGTAGAATTTTGACTCTGTTGGTTGCCTGGTGACTTTCCTCTGGGGATTTCGCCCTGATCAGCCAATCATCTAGGTAAGGGTGTACGAGGATTCCTTCCTTCCCCAGTGTTGCCGCCACTACCACTATGATCTTGGTGAACGTCTGGGGTGCTGTGGCTAACCTGAAGGGTAGTGCCCGGAACTGGTAGTGACGGTCCAGGATTTTGAAGCATAGGAAGCGCTGATGTTCTTGATGGATCAGAATGTGTAGGTAGGCTTCCGACAGATTCATGGATGTGAGAAACTTTCCCGGTTGTATCGCCCTTATTACAGAGCATAGGGTTTCCATGCGGAAACGGGGAATCCTCAGGTGACGGTTGACCAACTTGAGGTCCAGGATGGGCCTGAACGTTCCCTCTTTCTTGGGGACGATAAAATAAATGGAATACTACCCAGTATTTATTTATTGTGGAGGCACTGGGGTTATGGCCTCTAGGGCAATTAATCTGGTCAGTGTAGCTTCCACTGCCACCCTCTTGGAGGGGTCACGGCAGGGGGATTTCACGAACTTGTCTGGAGGGGTTCGGAGGAAATCCAGGTAGTACCACACTGTGGATCCATAAAGTCTAGAGGACGTGAATGAAGAATGGGTGGCTCACGGGAATGACAGCTACTACCTGGAGATAATACCCTTATTCAATAAACATATACACGGTTAATGCGACTCCAACATTGCTCTAAGACTCCAACATTGCTCTAAGCTTCAACTGCAAGAGGAAATGTGGAAAAAAGGATTTGCATTCACAAAAAAGCTGGGAGTAGCTTGCTTGTTACGGTGGTTACTACCCCAAACTAAATAAGCCTGATACTTCACTTTCAATGCATATCCAGCATAGCTCTCTGCTTCAACGGCAGGGGAGAAAGACTGATACTTCACGCATATCCAGCATAGCTCTCTGCCTCAACGGCAGGGGAGAAAGACTGATGCTTCACGCATATCTAGCATAGCTCTCTGCTTCAACGGCAGGGGAAATGAAGAAAAGTGGATCTATATACAGACAACAAACAACAAGGACTGAATTACATAGTCTGGGTAAACAAATAAGCATGGGTGTAGCTTGCTTATTGTGGCGGTTACTAACCCCTAACTAATTAAGCTAAATATTTCACTTAGATGCAGTTCCAACACTGCTCTCTACATTAATGGTGGGGGTGGAAGGGAAATAGAACCAAAAGGTTACTAAGAGCCAAGAGTAACAGATAAGTATGAGAAAAAAAAAAGTGTGAAACTTGCTGGGCAGACTGGATGGGCCGTTTGGTCTTCTTCTGCCATCATTTCTATGTTTCTATGTTTACCCCTCTCAGATGATGGTTAGGACCCACTTGTCCAAAGTTATCTCGACCCATCTTTGGTAGAATAGGGCAAGTGTGCCCCCTATGGCTTCTTCCTTTGGATGGGTCAGCTGATTCTCATTGTGGGGTGCGGCTGGGGCCTGGACCCGAGCTGGTTCCCCTTTTGTTGTGCTTGTTCCAAAAGGACTGATTCCTGCCTGTAGGACGAGGTGCTTGATAAGTGTTTCTGTATGGATTGAAGTGCTGTGAACCTCTGGCCCTGGAGGATCGGGGGAAGGGTTGGTTCCTCCTTTATTCCTGTCCTCCGGTAGCCGCGGCAGTGGGGACTCACCCTATTTGTTAGCCAGTTTCTCTAGTTCGCTGCCGAACAGGAGGGACCTCTTGAAGGGCATCCTTGTGAGTCTCGTTTTGGAAGACGCGTCGGCCAACCAGCTTCGGAGCCAGAGCTGCCTCCTGGCTGCCACAGCTGATGACACTCCTCTAGCTGGGGTGCGCACCAGATCAGAAGCAGCATCCGTGAGGAATGGTACTGCTGGTTCCATGGCTTCCCCAGGAGTGTTGCTCCTGGTCTGTGATAGGCAGGCACGTGTCACCACGGTGCAGCAGGCCGCTATTTGAAGGGACGTAGAGGCAACGTCAAACGACTGTTTAAGGATGGATGACATCTGTCTTGCGCATCTTTGAGTGCTGCACTTCCCTCCACTGGGATAGTAGTGCGCTTCGAGGCCGCACAGACCATGGCATCCACTTTTGGGCAAGTCAGAAGGTCTTTGGCTGCCGGGTCCAGAGGATACATGGCTGCTATAGCCCGTCCCCCTTTGAATGTAGACTCTGAAGCAATCCATTCCAGGTTAATTAGCTGTTGGATGGCTTGTAATGGAGGGAAATGGCGGGAGGTCTGGCGGAGTCCCTCTAGCAGGGGATTCGTCTTAGGCTCCCCCAAGGCACTTGTGCCCAGGATAACATGCGCCTTCAGGCTGTGGATGGCCAGGTCTGGAATCTCGTCCTTGGTGAAGAAGCGCCTCGTGGTCCGGTGAGGCTCTGTCCCCGGAGGGAGTTCCCCCTCCTCCAGTGGCTCTGATTCCTCCTCCGAGTTGTCCGTGTCTCCATAGGTGGGGCTTCTGGACGACCTCTGGGCCTAGAGGGGCCCGGGGTGTAAAGGTTCTCTGGTGAAGGCTGTGGCCGTGTTATCGGAGGCTCCGTCTGCATGTGAACGAAGGTGTGCAGGCCTTTGAAGAATTCCAAGGAGATAGATGCTGGGTCCAAGCTAGGAGGCGCTATGTTCCTGGGGGGCCCCGTTTGAGGGGGGAGGGCCCGCTGGGATTTGCTAGGTCCGGGGTACTTATTGAGGAGCTAGCACTCAGTACCGGATGGGGCTGGCCATGGGATGGATCCCCCAGGGCCTCCTCGCACTGGACACACAGGGCGTTGGCCTCTTCGTGTTGTGCGGCTCTGATGTGGCATGCTGGGCAGAGGCCATGAGTCTTGAGCTCCTTTTCCAGTGGTGCCATGGATGTAGGCGTGTAAAATCTGTATTGCGCTCTGATGCGTCGAATATGTGCGCGTGGATTGGGTGTGCGCTCAGGATGTGCGTGCAAGTCACAGTTATGCGCCCAGCACAGTAAGTGCGTGTTGCGCGCGTAACTTGTGCATACGGTACTTGAGAGTGTGACATTGTGCGCACAAGTAATTTGTGCGCACGGCTCGACCTGTGCACACAGGACGAGATGGCGGTGAACAGGGCCAAAATGGCGACGGTGACCATGTGGATAATATGGTGACCACCTCGGAGGGTCTCCACGTGGGAGGACTATTGGATCTAACTGGGGTCTAGCCCTGCTAGGGCAGATCAACCCGGGGGCACTGGTCCCGGCCGGCGACCTGTGTGAATCCTCGAGCTTCGGAGACCGGAGTCTTTAAAAAAGATTTCTACCTTACCCTGTCTCGTCTCTTCCCGGTTTTATTCCGGGCGGTCTCCGGCTGTGGGGGGAGAGGGCAAATACCTTCACCGCCGCCTCTCAGCCGCACCCGAAATCGGGGGCTAGGTCCCCACCGAAGGTCGGCCGCCAGCCCGAGGCTTACCTCCGAGGGATCATGGAAATCACCTCAGGAATTCTCAACTGGGGGAGGGACCCGAGGGTGTCACCGCAGGAGAGCGGGGCTCGTCTGTAGAGGTAAGATTTCTTCTTGTTTCGGGTTTTCTCCATGAAATTTACTCTAACGCTGTGAGATCGTGCAGGTAGTCCCTAACTGCTATGGAGACGGAAAATACTGAGGAGCTGCACTTCCTGCAGGGGTATATGTACTAGGGGCTCTCGTCAGATTGAAATCTGATCCATCTCTAACTGCTATCAGGAGCACACTATACCCATTGGTCCTGAGTCCATCTGCTACACGCTAGGAAAGTGGAAATTAGCCAGATAAGTGTATGCAACTCATGTAGTCGCATATTTCCACTTCCAGTTTTAAAATGATATGCGTGTAGATTTTACTCACATTGATTAGATGCTTTTATCCCCCATAATTCGGCTTTTGCTTGAGTAAGTTAGGGGATTTTATAACATGCGTGGACCAGTTCTAGCAATTAGTCTACCAGTTCACCCAGTTTATCTGCAGCTTGTGTAGACCCACCTGGCTGTTCAATCTGAAGTACCCCTCATTGTAACTAGACCCTCTACCCAGTCATTTTTCCGTACTTTCTAAAACTATGTAACTTTTCAACCATACTGTAACTACGGGGAGTGATAAATCTGTGGAATAGAAGAGGGACATGCAGGTGGACAAGTGTGCCATATTACTGCAGGCACATTTGGCGTAGGATAAAATCCTACGCCAAGCAGATTGTGATACATTACAGGAGGACCTTGCAAGAATGGAAGATTGGGAATCCAAATGGCAGATGAAATTTAATGTAGACAAGTACTAGGTGTTGCATATAGGGAAAAATAACCCTTGCTGTAGTTACACGATGTTAGGTTCCATATTAGGAGCTACCACCCAGGAAAAAGATCTAGGCATCATAGTGGATAATACTTTAAAATCGTCGGCTCAGTGTACTGCAGCAGTCAAAAAAGCAAATAGAATGTTAAGAATTATTAGGAAGGGAATGGTTAATAGAACGGAAAATGTCATAATGCCTCTATATCGCTCCATGGTGAGACCGCACCTTGAATACTGTGTACAATTCTGGTCGCCACATCTAAAAAAAGATATAGTTGCGATGGAGAAGGTACAGAGAAGGGCTACAAAAATGATAAAGGGGATGGAACAGCTGCCCTATGAAGAAAGGCTGAAGAGGTTAGGGCTGTTCAGCTTGGAGAAGAGACGGCTGAGGGGGGATATGATAGAGGTCTTTAAGATCATGAGAGGTCTTGAACGAGTAGATGTGACTCGGTTATTTACACTTTCGAATAATAGAAGGACTAGGGGGCATTCCATGAAGTTAGCAAGTAGCACATTTAAGACTAATCAGAGAAAATTCTTTTTCACTCAATGCACAATAAAGTTCTGGAATTTGTTGCCAGAGGATGTGGTTAGTGCAGTTAGTGTAGCTGGGTTCAAAAAAGGTTTGGATAAGTTCTTGGAGGAGAGTGCTCTGCTGTGCTCTGTCTGCCCAAGCAGACAGAGCACAGCAGAGGAAAGCCCTGTGCACTCCAGGCAAGCAAATGGGGGTGGGGAGGGGCTGGGAGCAGGGAGCGGAGACTCTTCCCCCGCCCCGTTCACTGCTGCAGCGCTGGCTGGCTCCCTACTCCTGCCCCTCCCTTCCCGTGGTCCTCGGTGCTGTCTGGTTGCCTGGGGGATAGGAGGGCGGGGCTGGAGCAGGAAGCAGGAGATTGGAGGGTATCGTCCAATGGCGTCAGAGCGTGAGCCCAGAGAGGAGGATCCTGCCGCGAGGCTACCAGCACTGCGTCACAGGAAGGACTTCCCCCCCAAGGAACGCCGCTCGAGGAGCACTGCCCTTAGCAGACAAGCCCCGCCACAGATCGGTCCCCGGCTCTCCCTGCCTACCTGAACTCCCCCTCCCTCCTGAGGCCCTCCTCCCTCGCTGCCCGGAGGAGGAGGAGGAGCACTCCCCCAGTTGTGGCCTCCTCTCCCTTGAAGGGGGATGGCTCGGCCCCTATCTGTTGAATACGGACCTCTAAGCAGCGCCTTTAAAAATATCAGAGAACACATTTATTTTCACGCCATGCACGGTTAAGCACTGGATTTCACTGGCAGTGGATATCCGGCCGATGCTACCTGTTTCGCTGCCCTGTGCTTACGATTACTGTGCTTCCTTCCCTACACACACTGCCTGAACCTCATTTACAGGTGAAGTGAGGTTAGAGTAAGGCCACCAGATTTCAGGCAGGCAAATTTGCGACATTTTTCAGGCAGGAGTGCTTATCTGGTGAACTGTGCCCATGGAAAATTGTACTAATCTCTTAAAATGTATCTAAAAGCACATTCTTTGAATTTTGAAGCCACTAAACATTTCAACCTCGGTACAAAGCTTCAGGGTTGAAGAATGTATCCTGTACATGGGAATTCATTCTGCATCAGAAAAAAATCAAATCAGCCAACAGAATCCAGATGCTATCAACATGTAACTTCTATAAATCAATAAAGATGACAAAAAGCACCCCAAACAATGTAAATTTTATACGGGAGACCCATCTTAGTCAGAGACTTTGAACTGTGGTATCATACACTAGGACCAGTGCAAGGTATTAGGCACCCATAGGGGCAGATTTTAAAACCTGCACGTGGGCGCAGATTTGTTCGCTCAACCCGGCATGAACAAATCTACGTCAGATTTTATAACATGCGCGCGCAAGATGGCATGCTAGGGGTCAGGGCCGCCATCAAGAATTTTGAGGCCCCATACAGCCAAAATGTCTGGGCCCCCTTCGGTGACGTCACAGCCGCGTCAGACAGTGAACGCTGGCAGGACAGAGCGCGCGGACGAGTCTCTGTCTGCGGTGCTCTGTAAATCAATGCTATGCGTGTCTAAAAGACACGCATAGCATTGATTCTCTCCCTTCTCTGGGGCCCGCACCCAGGGCCGGGTCCAGGTTTCAGTAGGCCCCTGGGCGACAGACTGTCGGAGAGAGCCTCAGTGGGCCTCTTTGCCATGAACTAATAATTACAGGGGTCAGGAACCTTTTTGGCTGAGAGAGCCATAAACGCCACATATTTTAAAATGTAATTCCATGAGAGCCATACAATATGTTTAAAACTAAATACAAGTAAATGTGTGCATTTTATGTAAGATCACACTTTTAAAGTACAATAAGTCTCTGAAAATATTACACCAGGCCTTAAGACACCAATACATCTCCTATTAGGAAAACGGACCAAGTCAGGCTGCTATAGAGCCCTACACAGAAACTACACGCCAGCAGAAAACCTCACCTGAATCACGTGCTGTCCCTCACCTAACACAGAATAAAGAGACCAAAACGCATAACAAGAAGCATGCAGAAAAAAATGAATTGGAAACTGCAACAAGCCAGAGTCTCTGTATGCAGTGTAACAAAGGAAAAAAGAAACATCACCCATCCTTATAAAACAAATCAAGAAATATAAAATCATCAGCAGTAAAACTGTACTAACAAAAAGAACATATTTTGAAACAGCTGAGTGGAATATCCAATAATTAAAAACGCATATAAAACATTTCCAGATACCAACAAAATATTTCAAAATAGCAGACACAAAGACCCAGTAATGAAAAATAATAAGGATACAAAAATTTTTTTGCTCTGCATACCTGGGAACGTTTGATATCCAGGTGTCCTGAGATTGTTCTGAATTAGCAGGAGGTGGGGTGGTTTGCTTGGAACTTTCTCCTATCTCAGTCACATACCAGCGCTCTCTCACACTGGCTCTCAATCACACACCTATACACACATGCTCTCAATACTCACATATACACATGTGTTTTCTCTGTCACTTATATAGGCTCTTAATTACACATTTACACACATGCTGTCTATCTTTTCACGCTCACACACACACACACACACACACACACACACACACACAGGCTTTCAATCACATAATACATGCTGTTTTTTTCTCTCACACACAGACTCTCATTCACATGCTTACAAACATGTCCTCTCTTTCTCTCATTTACACACAGGCTCTCAATCACATACTCACATGCTCCCTCACCTAAATCAGCTCTCAATCACACGCAGACACACATGGTCTCTCTCTCTCATTTAAACACAGGCTCTCAATCACATACTCACATGCTCCATCACCTAAACCAGCTCTCAATCACACACAGACACACACGATCTTACTTATACACACAGGCTCTTAATCATACATACACATGATTTCTCTCACACACAAAGGATCTCAATCATACACAAATACTCTTTCACACAAACAGGTTTTCAATCACAAACTTACACATACAGGTTCCCAATGGTAAACTTACATTCATGCTCTCTCTCTCTCACACAGGCAGGCTCTCAATCACAGACATACTCTCTTTCACATGTACAGGCTCTCAATCATTCACATACATGCAGTCTCTCACTCACACACACACACACACACACACAGCCAGCCCCCCCGCGGCCCGGAAGAGGAAGTGGAGAGTATCGGGTGCCTGCGCGGCAAGAAGAGGCCACGCTAGTGCGCTCGGCATCGGCCCGAAGAAAAGAAGGCTGCAGCGCGGCTCGGAGGAAACTGAAGAGCTTCAACCGCGGCCGATGGGACTCCGCCTCCGCGAGGGCTGAAAACGAAGAGGTGAGCGTTGGGAGGCGGCTGCTGCTGCCGCGAGTTCCCGGGGTGGGGGAGAGAGAGAGAGTGAATGAGCGAGAGTGTTTGCTCGCTCATTCACTCTCTCTCTCTCCCCCACCCCGGGAACTCGCGGCAGCAGCAGCCTCCTCCCAACGCTCACCTCTTCGTTTTCAGCCCTCGCGGAGGCGGAAGTCCATCGGCCGCGGTTGAAGCTCTTCAGTTTCCTCCGAGCCGCGCTGCAGCCTTCTTTACTTCGGGCCGATGCCGAGCGCACTACCGTGGCCTCTTCTTGCCGCGCAGGCACCCGATACTCTCCACTTCCTCTTCCGGGTCGGGGGGGGAGGGCGGGAAGAAGAGAGCACGTCGGTGCCGCTGACTCCAGCTGTCCTGCCGCGTTCCGCCTGGGCTGACAGCATTTTAAGCCCGGGCGGAGGAGGACCGGGGAGCAGCTGGGTCAGCGGGAAAGTGTGGCGACTGTCTGCGAGCCAGATGCAGCCATGGGTTCCCGACCCCTGCATACATCCCCCAAGCGCACCTGCCGCCTGGCGGCTGCGGGCCCCCATATGTGGCAGTAGATCCTGGGGACCCCATACTGCAGGCCCAAGAATACTGCCCTGATGGCGGCCCTGCTAGGGGTAGGACGCCGGCACAAGGGCTCCTACCTTTTGCCTAACTTTTTCCTCCTTGCAGCTTTTTTCTGACCAAATATGAGGAAGAAGAAGGATGGCATGCACACTCTCCTGCCCTGCTCCCCGTTCCACCCCTTTTTTTTTTTACTCTGTCAGAGATATTT
Organism: Rhinatrema bivittatum; assembly: GCF_901001135.1. NCBI lineage: Eukaryota > Metazoa > Chordata > Amphibia > Gymnophiona > Rhinatrematidae > Rhinatrema > Rhinatrema bivittatum. The sequence continues at coordinate 30,345,091 of NC_042616.1, read as the reverse complement.
GTGCATCGATATTTGCGTGCGTATGTGTAAAGTTGGTAAAATAGCGCACAGAAGCACTGTGCGTGCAACTGGTGTTATTTTGCATGCATCTCTTTTAAAAATCTACCTTTATGCGCATGCTTTTATGATTAGATTGTAAGCTCTACTGAGCAGGGACTGTCTCATATATATTTTGCGTATGTCAAGAGAGCAAGTAGTAATAGTAGTAGTTGTAGTAGCAATATACAGGGGAGAGGTGTTCCGGGGCGTGGAGTCTGGACTTCCAAGCATATTTTCTTTTTTATTTTAATAAGATTACGAGTAATTTCTGTCACATAACTTTTCACATGAAACAGCAGATGTACTTGTGTGCACGTAGTTTTGCTGGGATAATTTTCAACATGGACTTGCACGCGTAAGCGCGCTTTGAAAATTGGTGCAATTTCGACATAGAACGGTCCGCAAATGTATGCAGCCTGTTATACAGTTACCCTCACGGACGGCAGCAAAGGAACCCACCGGTGTCATTGCTGATCTCCCCCATGGAGCAGGGGATGCAGTCAAAGCAGCAGGAGGGCTCCCCCTTCTGCGCTGCCTTTCTATAGCCAGGAAAGCAGCTCTTGCTGCAGACAGAACGTGGGACCTGCACAGGGAGAAGGAGAGGAAGACCATTAATAGAAAGACACTTAATGATCGATTTTCCAAAGGATTAGTCTAACCTTTAACAAAAGAGGAGAGGCCAGAGGCATTCCTGGAGCAGGTTTGAGATTTAGCAGGTCAGAAGAATTACTTGGACTTTCACTCACAAATCTAGCTAGTTAAATGCGACTGAAATGTCAGCTAAAGATAACAAAGTATAATTTAGGTCGGGAGTGTCAAACATATGGCTATGGGTTATTTCTGGCCCACAATCCCTCCCATGTATTCATCCTGCCCGCTGAACCTCACCCCATCAATACTGAACCTCACCCCATCAATACTGAACCTCACCCCATCAATACTGCTGCCCATCCAAGGAAAGGAGCCATGCGTGCTGCTGCATTCACTCAGTATTTCCAGTGACGCAAGTAAAATAAACCACTGCAGAGAGAGTGCAAGGCTGGAGCATGCACAGGCCAACAGCTGCTTCCCAACAGTGGCTCTAGGCCAACCAGCGCCACCCTGTGAAAAATATTACCTTCACGTGCACCATCGTTACAGCCTCTTATGGGATCTCTTTCTCCCCACCTTCCCAGCATAACCTCTACGCAATCCCCCCCCCCCCCCTGCCCTTACCCCCCAGGAATAAATTTAGAGCTTAGTCAAATAGGTTCAGACTATCCAACTGAGTGGGACATTTAATATTCAGCCACGTTCAGTGGCTACCACTTAGCTGGATAACAATTTATCTGGCTAAATAGTATCAAATTTAAGACCACAGCCATGAGTAATCATTATGGGACTAGGGTTAGTCACCCACAGCCATCAGTTTTGTATAGAATATTTAATGTCTGGTACGGTCCCGTTCCCTTAAAATGGGGAACGAGGATATGTTTCTCTGCTTGTTTCCACAGGTATATCAAGCCGTGGAGAGATGGAAAGGTGTCCAGGTCTACAGGACCCGATCCCCAACTTCTCCATGAGCCTCCACAGCCCTCAGAAGGACAGAGACCGGATTCCTCGCAAAAAGCAGCACCACATGACCTGGAGACAGATCAAGGCCCTATCCAACCAATCTGTACAACTCTTAGAACAGCAAGGCCTTGAGAAAACTCCAGAGAACTTATTAGCCGCCTTTTCTTGCCTGAATGCCAACTCATTAACAATTGTGTTCTGCATCCTCCTCCTTTGCCTTATTTCTCCAGCTATGGCGATTTCAGAACAAGGACTCTGACAGGACAACATGTACATCCTCGAATCAGAACTTTTCACACCTGTTGAATCGAACAGACTGTTGGATCTGCACACACATGCCAACCCATGCCGGCGGAGAACTACTGATGCATGCTGTACCATTTAACCTTACAGTATCGACTAATTATTCTTTACAGAGAGGTTTTCATTAACTCTCCAGTTAATAAAACCATACTACACATTGGTAGCTGTATTCAAGAGACTGCCGCTCTTTGTTGGGACTACTGATACAGGGGATGGGAAGGGGATTCAGGTGGGATATATCCATATTGTAACCGAACTTTTGTATTAATCACTGAACACTTACATAATTATACCACATATATGTATGCAATTGGCAGATTTCAGGATGTGAAGTGGGAGACCCAAGCAGGTACAGAAAGTATAGAGGGGACGAGGGATTTACCTTTTGTAGTTATATAGCCCAAATGATAACCAATGACATGTCCACTAATCTGTTAGGAAACATATGGATGTTATGTGGGCGTAGAGCATATATGTACATTTCCCCAAGATGGAGAGACAGATGCACTCTAGGCTACATCCTCCCTTCATACTATGCAGTCAAAAATTTACCCAAAGCAAGGCTCCGTAACAAAAGGGAGGCGATAAATAATCCCATAGAAAAGTTTACAGAAACTCAGGTAGCTAGAAGCCTGTTTCCTCCAGTGGGAACAGCTATGAATTACAGAGACTTACACATCCTAGCTAACTGGACGACTGCCCTATTTAATCAGACAGTCCATGCATTAAAACTACTCACAACAGAAGTCTCTCAGATTAGAGAAGTAGCATTACAGAACAGCTATACCTTAGAAACCATTTTAGCCTTAAAGGGTGGTGTTTTGTGCATTAATTGGATCTCATTGCTGTGTGTACATATCAGACTATAAAGCAAACCTCACACATACCATAGAGCAGATAGAAACCATGGTTGCTGATGCACCACTTTCAGACAGAATACCAACTTCTCCATGGGACTGGCTATGGTCCTGGCTCCCTGATATTTCTGGTCTCAAAAGGGTGATTTCTATTATAATAACCATAATTGTCTTAATTGTTTGCCTGTGATGCTGTATTCAGTGCATACCCAACCTCATATCCATACTGAAACCTTGCTCTCAGCCCAGATATAAACATGTCTTGTAAGATGCCTAATAGGGAATCCCGAGCCCTGCAGCGTTGGCACACCACCTGCACCAGCTCTGGGTGATATGGAGATTCAGGAGCTCATCGGCAGCTGGCACACCACGTCGAATCAGCTTTTTTCTCTTCATATCCCCCTTCCCCTATTTCCAGCCCATACCAAGACATAACAGATTTCAGTAAGGGTCTAAAGCTTTATTTGAGCTGCCTTAAACAAAAACAGAAAGGGTGAGATGTGGGAAATATGCGCTTGCCAGCAAGCCATTTTCATCAGGGTTAAACACTAACTTCCCTTTCTCCCTGAACATTTGCCTGAATAAAAGCATCACTTGTGCTTAGGCCTCTCTGCCTAGGAAGGATACCTGACTGTCATGTATTTCTCTGGCTTATAATTATTCCTGATAGCCTGAAAGTAGGGCTGGGTGTTCCCTAGTCAGAGGCAGGACAAAAGTCAGGAGGTATAGATTTCAGCAGCCAATGAGATGATCCGTGCACACCCCCTGAGCCAAAGCCAATAGTGTAGGGACTCGTCTGTGGCTATGGGGAAAGTAGCCAATCATGTAATGACACATCATCTGCCTTTGTATGAATGTACATAAAGGAAGAGCCTCGTGAGGGCTCACCCCCTTCTTCTCTTCCTGCCTGCGATGAAAGCTGTCTCAAGTGTGTTCTATGCCTCCATACTCTACATTTTTGTGCATTTGATAGTAGAATCTCCCATCATCAGAAGAGGTTTTCTGATCTAGGATCTTTTAATAGTGTTTTGGGGGGTTTTGCATATGGTAGCTGTCTCTCTTCAACTCTGATACAACTTCAAATACTTTGAAGGCATTTTGTATGGGTATCATTTGGTAGAAGGGAGGTAGATGTTTCTGTATCACACAGGTTTTATTATGCGAGAACCCAGTGTAAACCCTGTAGTCTTGCTTCTTCAGATCCTTTATTAGAAAGAAGGTAGATTTTCCAGATGCTGTATATGGGGGGGTGGGGGGGGGGAAGCAATTCTAATTTTACAAGTTCCTTTTTAACCTGAGTCAACAATTTTTGCATTGTGGAGAGCTGCAGACAGATGGTGCAAGCTCTAAGTTGCCAGATAGTCTGCCTGAGAACTAGAACACCATAGTTATTACATTAAATAAATCCTATTGAGCCCAATATTCAGTGCAATTTGTCCAGCTAAGTTCAGACTTAACCAGACAATTAGTGGGATTTGAAAATCCAGCTGCACTGATCACCTATAAGTGAGCCGGATAACTTTTATCCAGCTGAAAAATTAGCCGGCTAACTCAGGGCAGAACGGAGGTGTTTTGGGTTTGAGTCAGTTAGCCTGTAACCAGATAAATGTTGATTTTCAGCGTTATCTAGTTAACATAGGAGCATAACTTTAGGGCAACTGAAGAACTGCCCTAAAGTCTACTGGATAAACTTATCTGGGTAGCTTTAAGGTTTTCAAAACTATCAGGACGATTCAGTAAAAGTCACGGAAGAGAGGGCGCTCACCCGCTCTCCCGGCACATGCACAGGCCACTCTCCTGTGCGCACGATTCAGTATTTAAGTGAGGGCCCGCGTTAAAAAGAGGCACTAGAGACACTAGCGCGTCCCTAGCGCCTCTTTTTTGACAGGAGCGGCGGCTGTCAGCGAGTTTGACAGCCGACGCTCAATTTTGCCTGCGTCGGTTCTCAAACCCACTGACAGTCATGGGTTCGGAAACTGGTCGCCGGCAAAAATACATTAAATAAATCCCATTGAGGCCAATATTCAGTGCAATTTGTCCAACTAAGTTCAGACTTAACCAGACAATTAGTGGGATTTGAACATTTGCATGTTGCTGGCGCTATTAGTTTCGGGAGGTTGGACGTGCTTTTTCGATGAGCTATTACCCCTTACTTAATAAGGGGTAAAGCTAGTGCGTCAAACGCGCGTCCAAACGCGGGTTAACAGTGTGCTCCGCCGGAGTGCATCGTACTGTATCGGCCTGTATGTGCATTGTTTTTAGGGAAAAAGTATTTTCAGAAGAAGCTGCAAATCTCTGTTGGCACTTTTTCCCAAGGCAATTTTCAAAGGGAAAATGTATACCAACTTTCTATTTGAAAATTGGAACTAAGTCCATGGGAAAAGTATCCAGAGACTTTGCAACAATCTGCATACATTTGAAAATTGCCCCTTTTATTTTTATGTGGAATACTGGTATTTTAGTAAAGAATCCTCCCCCAAAATTGTGTGATTTATATTTAATTTAATAGAATAGAGCATCAGAAAAAGCATAATTGCTTACCTTGTAATAGGTGTTATCCCAGGACAGCAGGATGTAGTCCTCACATATGGGTGACGTCACTGATGGAGCTCTATTGCGGAAAACTTTCTGTCAAAGTTTCTAGAAACTTTTGACTGGCCCTGAGAGGCCACTGAGCATGCCCAGCATGCCATGATATTCTCAGCCACAGGGGTCTCCCTTCGTCTTGTATGTAGCAATAAGCTTTAGCAAAAAATAAAATAATAAAACGTATCGGACCCAACTCCGCGGGGTGGCGGGTGGGTTTCATGAGGACTACATACTGCTGTCCTGGGATAACACCTATTACAAAGTAAGCAAATTTGCTTTATCCCAGGACAAGCAGGATGCTAGTCCTCACATATGGGTGATTAGCAAGCTAGAGGCTGAGTCATTTTGTAGTGAATCAACACTGAAGTATTGTTGGTGAAAATGAGGCAGCCTAAAATCACAGCAAGTTGGATGTAGAAGGAGTTGGGGTTATACTAGAAACAAGTTCTTTAAGACAGATTGTCCATAGGCTGAATCTTGTCATCCTTCTTTGTCCAAACAGTAATGAGCTGCAAAGGTGTGAAGAGAACTCCATGTTGCTGATTTACATATGTCGAGAATTGGCACGGAACGATAGTGTGCTACTGAGGTTGACATCGCTCTTACTGAATGTGCCTTTACTCGCCCTTGGAGAGGAAGGCCTGCTTTTTCGTAGCAGAACTGTAAGCAATCTGCTAGCCAGTTGGAGAGAGTGTATTTGCCCACTGCTTTACCCGGTTTCTTTGGATCAAAAGATACAAAGAGTTGAATGGATTTCCTGTGGACTGCAGTACGGTCTAAGTAAAATGCTAGTGCACGCTTACAGTCCAAGGTATGTAAGGCCCGTTCTCCTTGGTGAGAATGAGGCCTTGGAAAGAATGTGGGCAAAAATATGGATTGGTTCAAGTGGAATTCCGTAACTACCTTGGGGAGGAATTTTGGATGTGTCCGGAGAACCACTCTGTCATGTAGGAACTTTGTATAGGGTGAGTACGTGACAAGTGCTTGTAACTCACTAACCCTTCTAGCTGATGTAATGGCTATGAGGAAGATAGTCTTCCATGTGAAAAATTTAGGATCACAGGAAGTCATGGGTTCAAAAGGAGAACGCATGAGCCTTGTTAAGACCAGATTCAGGTCCCATTCTGTGACAGGTGGCCGAATTGGTGGTTTAAGGTGAGTTAAACTCCTCATAAATCTACTGACAAGAGGTTGTATGGATATTGGTGCATCTCCCAACTTGTTATGGTAAGCTGAGATTGCACTTAAATGGACTCTTACAGATGAGGTTTGAAAACCAGAGTCTGAGAGATGACATAAATAGTCTAATAGAGAAGTTGTGGGGCAGGTGAAAGGATCAATACTCTTTTGTGTGCACCACAAAGTAAACCTTTTCCATTTCGAAGAATAGTTCTTTTGTGTTGAAGGTTACATGAAGCTATAAGCACTTGAGAGACATTGGTTGAAAGATTAAGTGGTTGTAAGATCAAGCTTTCAACATCCATGCTGTCAGGGATAGGGATTGAAGGTTGGGATGGCGCAACCGACCCTGATCCTGAGTTATGAGAGAGGGAGCTACACCCAGGCGAATTGGTTCTCTGATTGAGAGTTCTAGAAGAATGGGAAACCATACTTGTCGAGGCCAATATGGGGCTATGAGTATCATGGACCCCTTGTCCTGTTATAGCTTCACTAGGGTTTTGGTTATTAGCGGTATCGGAGGATACGCGTATGGAAGGCCTGAGTTCCAAGGGCGAGCAAAGGCGTCCTTGGCTGGCTGGTGTTTCTGTCTGTGCAGAGAGCAGAACCTGTTCACTTTGTGATTCAGGTGTGATGCAAAGAGGTCTATTGTTGGTTGCCCCCAATGCTGAAATATCCTGGTCGCCACTAAGGGATCCAGGGACCATTCGTGCGGTTGGAACTGACGACTGAGGCGATCTGCAACTAAGTTGTGGATGCCCGCTAGATAAGTTGCCCGTAGAAACATGGAATGTGTCAGGGCCCAACCCCAAATCTGAGCGGCTTCTTGACAAAGGAGATACGAGCCCGTACCTCCCTCTTTGTTCAAGTACCACATGGCTACTGTATTATCTGTTTGGATCAGAACAGTCTTGGGTGAAAGGCAGTCCTTGAACGCATGCAGAGCATAACGTTTAGCTCGAAGTTCCAGGAAATTGATTTGAAATGTTGCTTCGAGTTTTGTCCAAGTACCCTGGGTTTGGAGATTGTCTATGTGAGCTCCCCAACCTAAGGTGGATGCATCTGTAGTTAAAGTTATCTGTGGGACTGGTTGTTGGAAGGGCAGGCCCTTGCGCAAATTGTCCTTGTTTGCCCACCAAAGTAGAGATGAACGTAGTTGGTGGGTGATTTGAATTGGAGAGGACAGTGGTTGAATGGCTTGGATCCATTCTGATCTTAATGTCCATTGGGTTATTCTCATGGCTAGTCTGGCCATAGGAGTGACATGAACTGTGGAGGTCATGTGACCTAGTAAAGTGAGAAACTGATGAGCTGTTGCTTGTTTGAGTGTAGCGAGTTTGCCAACAAGGCAAGTGTCACTGCTCAATCCTCGGGTAGAAAGGCTTTTGCGAGGATGGTGTTCAATTCTGCTCCTATGAATTGAAGCAGGTGAGACGGAATGAGATGGGACTTTTGAGTAATTGTTCAATTGAGAGAAGCCAGAGCTTCTTGTTGAGATTGACTTCTGATGACCAGTCATTTAGATAAGGGAAAACATGAACACTTTCCTTGTGTAAGTGTGCTGCTATTACTGCTAGGCATTTCGTGAACACTCTGGGAGCTGAAGCGAGTCCGAATGGTAGTACTCTGTAATGGAAATGTTGGTGACCCGCCAGGAAGCGCAGATACTTGCGATGAGGAGGGAATATTGGAATGTAAGCGTCTTGTAGATCCAGAGAACAAAGCCAATCTCCTGTTTGAAGAAGTGGAAGCATGGTGCCTAGAGATACCATCCTGTACTTTTCTTTCTTCAGATGTTTATTGAGATTTCTGAGGTCTAGGATGGGATGAAGGCCTCCGGTTTTCTTTGGAATGAGGAAATAACAGGAGTAGAATCCTCTGCCCTGCTGAGTCCGGGGTACTGGCTCTACGGCTCTGGCTCTCATAAGGGTGGATAATTCTGCTTGTAGATGAATTATGTGATTTTCGTTTAGTGAAAGAGGATTTGGAGGAGAGTCTCTTGGAATTGAGAGGAAATTGAGTTGGTAACCTCGAGATATTATTGAGAGTGCCCATTGGTCTGTTGTTATCTGTAACCAATGGTTGTAAAAGGAGGAAACTCGGCCTCCTACTGGCAGATCTGGTTTTGGGTTGTGGAGATGGCTTTGGTCTCTGGTGGTGGCCTCCTCAAAAACCTGCAGCCGGTCCTGTCTGCGGTGGAGGTTGAGGCCTAGCAGTTCTAGGTTGTCTGGGTTGAGATCTTTGCTGCGGACGTGAAGATCTGCCCCTGAATGCTGGAGGGTAATAATGCCTCTGTCTGTAGAAAGGCTTTCGAGAGTCCTTCCTTGGAGGACAGCAAGATGATGATGCAGCAGAATCTTGCGGAACTGATGACAGTTGGCGCAAGGTTTCCGTATGTTCTTTCAGTTGGGCCACAGCATCCTGTACCTTTGACCCAAAGAGGTTGTCACCTATGCATGGCAGATCAACCAGTTTTTTCTGTACCTCAGGCCTGAGGTCAGAGGCCTTCAACCATGCCCAGCGATGTGCACTGATATCTGAGGCCGCTACTCTCGAAGCTGTTTCAAAGTTGTCGTAAGAAGCTCGGACTTCATGCTTTCCAGCTTCAAGTCCTTTGTGTATTATGGCCTGAGCCTCTTCTTGGTACTGCTGAGGTAGGGAGTTGGAAAGTTCCTGCATCTGCTTCCAAAGATTCCTCTGGTATTGCGTCATATATAGCTGATATGATGCAATCCTTGAATTGAGCATAACTCCCTGGTACACTTTCCTGCCCAAGGAGTCCAGGAATCTATGGTCCTTCCCAGGAGGAGTGGAGGAATGAGGTTTTATTCTCTTGGATTTCTTTTGTGCAGACTCAACAACAACTGATTGATGTGGCAGTTGTGATTTTTGGTATCCAGGAACATTTTGGACTAGATAAGTGGTGTCCACTCTTTTGTTAATAGATGGAACTGAGCATGGATGTTCCCAGAGTCTATGCTGTAACTCCAACAGCACTTTGTGGACAGGGATGGCCAAGACCTCTTTTGGAGGGTCAACAAACTGTAAACCTTCCAAAGTTTGCTGTCTCGTGTCCTCTTCAGATACCAAGTTAAATGGTATTGTGTATGCCATGTCCTTAACAAAATTAGTGAAGGACAAGTCTTCTGGTGGGGATTTCTTCCTACCTTCCGGAGGATAAGGGTCAGACATGAAGCTCTCAGAGGAAGTATCCGTATGCTTGTCCTCCCAGGAATCATATGGGTCTTCTCTACAAGGAGAAGTGGGAGAAGATCTCGGTGGTCGAAAAAGCCCTGAAGGTCCTGGTTGTGGATCATCAAACGGTGTCCGTCCAGGGACTTCTTCATGTGGCTTGGATGGAATCAATTTCGGTGGGAGAGCATCGATGATTGCATCGAATCTATTCATCAGAACTTGAAATAATGCTAATTCTGCTTGTCCTGGGGCCCCAGGCACTGGCATCGATATTGTAGGAACTGGTTCCGGCATTGGTTCGGGTATTGGCGATGGTAGCGGCGTCGGCATCGGCGTATGCTTTGGTACCGGTGCAGGTAGTGGCTTCGATATTGGTACCGGCATCGGTGTAGGCACCGGCATCGGCAGGAGTGCCAGCATCAGTGAGGGCACCGGCATCGGTGTGGGCATTGGTATCGACATCGGTGAGGGCATCAATGGTCAATGATCCTGTAACGCTTGGAGCACCACTTGACGGATAAATCCAGTCAATTCCTCCATGATAGCTGGTACAGGCAGAGCAGCTACATGTGGTGGCGGTGGAGGTGTTATCGGTCCTTCCACAGGGCCCTGTGGAGGGTCGATGGTCGGCACATCGAGAGGAGGTGAACGCCTCTGCGTCGAAGGCCTCGGTATTTCCTGAAGGCGAGGCCATTTGGCGGTTAATTTCTCTGGGGGAGAGTAGAGCCTCTGGAATAGATGGATGGCGATGCCGATGCTTCGGTCGATGTTCTGCCGCTGACTTCGTCAATGCCACGGATGGGGTCGGCGATGAATGATCTCCCGAACCTTCCGGATGATGTTTTTTGAGGATTAGACGTTTTGAAACTCCGGCCGGAGATGATTGAGTGGACGTCGATGAAGAAGGTAAAAGTTGTAGATGGAACAAGTGTTCCATCTTTTCTTGTCGGGCCTTTCGACCCTTTGTCGATGAAAATGAGAAGAAAATATTTTTTACTCAAAGAGTGAAAATGAGACAAAAATTACTCACTGGCCGGTGGTAACGCGGGAGACCTCGATATGGGAGAGAAATAATAGTTTTTAAATCTGATTTTTAGTCAGAAAGTATGTGAGAAAACTCACACAGGCTTCTGCTCCGCGATGCCAAAAGCAGTGCGGAAAAACGAAGACTGAAGGGAGACCCCTGTGGCTGAGAATATCATGGCATGCTGGGCATGCTCAGTGGGCTCAGAGTGCCAGTCAAAAGTTTCTAGAAACTTTGACAGAACGTTTTCCACAATAGGGCTCCATCAATGACGTCACCCATAGGTGAGGACTAGCATCCTGCTTGTCCTGGGATAACCTGACCTCTGCCCTTGGAAGACTAAATAAGAAACGCAGGAAAAGGCATGGATGGAATCTTAGTGGCCGAATAGCACTTTTGAAAAGATTTTTAGAATGCAAATGCATCAGACAAACTAAGGAAGAGACAGTTAGAGATATCAAGAAATATTAAATCAAAACATAACACACAGCTTATGGCACAGAAGATCTCCACTGAATGCAAGGACTTCATTACTACAGCTACCAGATATCAGGTTTCTGATTTTGTTTGACTGGAAACAGGAGAGAGAGGCTTTTTCTCTTACCTGCCATGGTTGGATGTCATCAGTGCTGGCACACGTTCCGTTGCTGAAAGGTCCATGACCTGGCCTGCATGACACCAACTCATTCAAGGTGTGCGCAAAGGCATAGACTGCTAGGTAGGTGTGGTAGGTAGATATTTATTTATTTATTTATTTATTTAGGGTTTTTATATACCGACATTCTCGATATACATATCAAATCAAGTCGGTTTCCATATAACAAAACTGTCGCCGGTAAGGCGTTACATTAAACAATAGACAAAGAATTGAACAGAGAACGTGCAGCGTAACATTAAACAATCAACAGATTATTGAACAAAAGAACGTAGATCAATAATTATTAAATATTAAACGTAAAAAAGATATATAAAATAAATAACTATGGGAAGAGCATGAGCTAGAAAGCTGATGCTTCAAGAGATGGTTTTTCATAGCAGGTGTGTGGACTGTCCAGATAAGGTCCTGAAGGTCCTAAGGGTATAAAGTCTGTAGTGGACTTTATATTGTGCTATTTTGCTCTTTGACCTGTGTCGAATTGTTTCTGCGATTCCGAATAGGCTTGTCGGAAGAGCCACGTTTTGAGGTTTTTCTTGAAGGTAAGATGGCAGGTTTCAAGACGAAGATCTGGCGGTAATGAGTTCCATAGGGAGGGCCCAGCAGTGGAGAGTGCTCGTTTTGCTAGCGAAGTTTTAATCGGGGGAGCATATAAAGAACCTTTATAATTATATCTGATAGGTCTTTTTGATGTGTGAAGGCGGAGTTGCGAGGTAAGATTTAGGTGAACGCTTCCCATAATATCCTTGTGGATCATTGATAATGTCTTGAAGGTGATTCTAGCTTTTATGGGAAGCCAGTAGAGGTAGAGCAGAATTGGAGTGATGTGGGCTCTTTTGTTGGTGTTGGTGAGTAGCCTCGCCGCAGCGTTTTGTACCATCTGTAAGGGTTTTATGGACGAAAACGGAAGACCTAGCAGAAGAGAATTGCAGTAGTCTAACTTGGACAGAATTATGGACTGGACTACTAAGCGGAAGTCGCTGAAGTGAAGGAGTGGTTTCAGATTTTTTAGCACTTGGAGTTTGAAGTAACATTCTTTGGTTGTGTTGTGAATGAAAGATTTAAGGTTGAATTGATCGTCGATGCGCACCCCTAAGTCTCTGACTGAAGGTGAGTGGTTTAAGGGTGGTATTGTGGATTGTGTTGAGCTTTGGATGTTGAAGAGTGTGTGGTTTTCGTCAGGAGAGATGATGAGGATTTCTGTTTTATTTTTGTTGAGTATAAGGTTGAGGCTGGATAGCAGGGAATTGATGGATAGTAAGCAGTTGTTCCAATGAGCCCAGGTTTTTTGGAGTGATTGTGTGATGGGAAGAATTATCTGAATGTCATCAGCGAAAATATAGTGCTTTAGCTTGAGACTGGAGAGTAGGTGGCAGAGTGGAAGCAGGTAAATGTTAAAAAGGGTAGGGGAGAGCGATGAACCTTGAGGTACTCCTCTGCTTGATTTGATAGGAGGTGATTCTATGTTATTTATCTTGACTTTGTAGGATCTATTTTCTAGGAATGATTGAAACCAACTATGAGCTTCTCCTTGGATTCCTATATCTGATAGCCGCTCGAGGAGGATGTCATGATTTACCGTGTCGAATGCGGCGGATAAGTCGAGAAGAGCGAGGAGGTACAATTGTTTTTTTTCTAGGTTCAGGAGGATGGTGTCAGATAGTGATGTTAGTAGAGCTTCTGTGTTTTGTGATTTCCTGAATCCAAACTGAAAGGGGGAGAGTATGTTGTTCTCCTCCAGGTAATCGGCCAGTTGCTTATTGACGAATCTCTCCATTACTCTTGAGATTAGGGGTAGGTTGGCTATTGGGCGGAAGTTGGCAGGGTCTGTTGTAGGCAAGTTGGGTTTTTTTAGTAATGGTTTCAGAATGGCTATTTTCAGTTGTTCTGGGACCTTTCCTTGAGTTAAAGAGCAATTTATGATGTTTGCTAATACTTTGGAGATGGTGTTGGGAATAGATAGTAAGAGTTTGGAGGGAATGGTGTCCAGTGGGTGAGAGGATGGTTTAAGTTTATTGAGGATGATTTCAATTTCCAGGGATGATGAGGTCTCGAATGATGATAAGCTGCATTTTTTGATGTGTGTCGGAGTGCTGGGAGGTGTTGCTGTCAGAAGTTGAGTGGAGATTGAGATAGAGGTGCTCTGGGGTGTAGTTGCTGTCGGCTGTTGGGGTGTTGTTGCTGTCAGCTGTTGGGTGGAGATTGGCTTGAGGAGGTTGGTGATCTTGTTGTCGAAGTAAATTGCTAGTTCCAATGCTTTGTCGGCTGCTTGTTCGTCTGGGATGATAGGTGGAGATGGTTTTGTAAGGGATGATACAAATGAGAATAAGGCTTTGGCGTCGAATGCGAAGTTATGGATTTTTTTTGCATAAAAGTCTTTTTTAGCCTTGAGGATAGCTAATCTGTATGTGTTGAGGTGGGATTTATAGTTTAGCATCGTGGTTGTGGATGGAGATTTGCGCCAGTTGTTTTCCTTTTTCCTAAGTTCTTGTTTCAGAGTTTTTAGAGTCGGAGTGTACCAAGGGTGTCTATTGGCTTGCGGTGGTTTCAGAGATTTGGTGATGGATGGGCAGGATAGATCTGCGACCTCGTTTGTTATCGTAATCCAGGAGTTGATCGCTGAAGCTGTGTCTGTGAGGTCCAGTCGGTCGAGTTCTTTGGTGAGCACTTTATTAAGATTGTCAATGGAGCAAGGTTTCCTGTATTGAATGGTGGTTGCTGGGTGGCTAAGACGAGGTTGGTCTTTGATTTGAAGTAATGGTCTGACCATGGGACCGGGACACAAGTAGGGTTGGTGGTCGAAGTTATGCCATTGTTGAGAAAGATCAGGTCTAGCGTGTGACCCGCTTTGTGTGTGGGATCTTTGATAATCTGGGTGAAGCCAAGGTGATTTAGTGCTGTGAGAAGGATGTCACAGTTGTGGGTTAAACGAGCGTTGTTTACATGTAGGTTAAAGTCACCCATCAGTATAGCTGGTTTGTCCTGTTTGAAGTGTTTGGTAGTGAATTCAATTACTGGTGAGGGGTCAGTATCTAAGGTGCCTGGAGGTGAGTATACTATGGCTATTTGCAGATGGTCCGAATTGAAAAAGGCAATTTCAGTATTGTTTATTGTAGTGGAAAGTTGTGGTGTGATCCCTAGGCTCTTTTTGGAGGCAAGCAGGATCCCTCCACCCTTTTTTTTGTTTCTGGGGATAGAGTGTACGTCATAGAGGTGGTTGGGGAGTTGGTTCAATAGAACTGTGTCCGTGGGTTTCAGCCATGTTTCTGTAATGGCACAAATGTCGGGGTTGTTATCAGTCAGGTGGTCGTTGAGAAGGTGGAGTTTTTTTGTGATCGATTGTGCGTTGAACAATGTGAGCGTGAATAGGGTTAGACCAAGTGTTTGGGAGATGGGAGATATCATGATTGGAATCAATCTCTGTTGCCGGATGCCTAGAATCCTGGGTTTGTTAGGTGAAGTTTTGTGATTGTAAGGGATTGTAGGTATAAAGAACGGGGGCATGATGCGGTGTGGTGAGTGGTATTGAATCCTTGAGTGAGTTCAGAGGATGAAGTAGGTGTTATAGTGACTGGTTTGTGACGAATTGGGAGCCTAAAAGAGGGTTTAGGTGGATGCTGGTTGAATCTTAATTGATTTGATCCCGTCCAGAGTTTTTAAAAATGTCTGTCTTGAAGTTGTAAGATGGAGATGAGTAGGGTGGGTTGCTTGAAGTAAGATGGATGAGAGGCTGTTTGATGAAGGAGGGATGAGTGGCTGCAGGTTGAAGTGGTTGCTGAATGGAGATGGATGCGTGGCTTTTGGTTGAAAATGAATGCGTGGCTTCTGGACGAAGAAGAATGCGTGGCTTCTAGACGAAGAAGAATGCGTGACTACTGGATGAGGAAGAATGCGTGGCTACTGGATGAGGAAGAATGCGTGGCTGCTGGATGAAGAAGAATGCGTGGCTTCTGGATGAAGATGATATAGTGGGTGCTGGAAGACGAATGGAGGGAGGTTTCAGAGAGGCGTAGGAGTGTTTGTTTGAAACTGCGGTTTTGCTAGTATATATGTATATATGCGCCGATGAGGTCGAGGTGGCCGGCTGTGAAGCAGGTGAGTCGCGGCCAGAAGAGAACGCCGGCAGGGAAGTTCTCTTCTGATGGTGGGAAAACTGCTCGGGAGAGCGAGGGGCGAACCTAAGGGGCGAAACAAAGGGGTAGGCCCCTTTGTCGCGCTCCTTAGGCGCGAGACGCCAGGCGCGAGATGCCTGCAGTCGTATTCCGCCCTTTAAAGGGCTCTGGGTAGGCGTCGGGGCTTCCGGGGAGGGCTGAGCAGTGCCCTTCCAATTGCTGCTACACTTTTTAAAGTTGCAGCGATTTTTTTCTTTGTTTCAAAAGAGCCAATGATTAAAGTTGCAAACCTCAGGCCTCGCGAGAGGCTTGTTCCTGGTCCACCTCCCCTGGCCCCGATGAGCCGACGCCGATCGCGCGGGGAGGGCCGACCTGCAGCGAGGGAGCTGTGCAGGGCGGCGGCGCCGAAGGTAAAGGCACCGCCCTGCACAGGTCAAAGATATCAGGTCATACAGCTCAAATAAAGACAAGTCAAGTGTATCCTTCAACTCGTGCCCAGAACAAAACTGCACTGCTGCTTCCGGATGCTTACCAGATGTACCATTAGTGTTCTGCCATCTGCAGCTGAATGCTTTCTCCCAGAATAGTCTAATAAAGATATCCTCCGAAGAATCAGAGGGATCCAGATTATACAGAAACTCAGTGAAGCCCGGCATGAGGCCAGTGTTAGCTGCTATCCCTATTGTGCCATTTAATAGTTTCCAAGTCTCTTTGGGGAAGAGTCCTGGAGTGATTATAAATGCTACAGAGAACACAAGGACTTTTCCAGTCACATTTTGCTCATCAAGAGCCTCCAGTAACACCTTGACGTGCACCTCAGGGCTCTGGATGAGCACTACATTCACTGATGATGCCTGAATCACTTCCACTACATGAAGAATTCTTTCCTTGGCATACCGCAGGTGAATTTTTTCTATAAAAACAACACAGCCACCATTCTTTTCAATTCCATCTTTGAGGTCCTGTCTCCCCTGTTCTCCTACGTCATCATCTGAGATGACCATTCCAATCCAAGTCCAACCGAAGTGCGCAATTAAGCGTGGAAGTGCAACATTCTGGAACTTGTCTCCTGGTATAGTACGTAGAAAGGATGGGAACAGGCGTTTGTCACTGAATTTGGACAATATAGATCCATAGCTGATCTGCAGAAAACATCGTGAAAAAAGTTACGTTTCAAGCTCCACATTCTGAGCTTTAAATTTTTTTTGTAGATTGCTTACAGGATGGAAGTATTGCATGCATGCATGAAAACTGCTTTTTAAATTTCCCCTAAAATGAAGTGCACTCCTTTTGAGTTTTAAACAAACGTATCCTAAACTCAACAGAAAGCCTTCCATACTCATTTCAGGGAAAGTAAAATGTGAGGACTCTACTAGACTAGTTTGGGTGTTGCCATTTCAAAACTGAAAGGAAAAACTAACTTCCCCTTAATTTAAACCCTGCACATTGGACCTGGGACACGGAAAGGTTCATATTCAGAAGCATTTAGATGGATAACTCAGACGTTATCTAGCTAAATGAATATTTGGGAATATATCTGGCTATATTTTAGTCAGCTAATTTTAGCCGGCTAGTATTTTAACTGGCTAAGTTAGGGGCGTTCCAGAGGCGTAACTAGGAGGACTTGAGTTAGCCAGCGAAGTTATCCAGCTCACTCCAAGTTAGACAGCACCTTCAAAGTTAGCCAGATAATTGCTGTTTCTTCAGATCTAGGGCCGGATTTAAGATTTTGGCACCCATAGGAAGAGAGCCATGGTGGTGCTCCTTTGAGGCTCTAGCAGCACATAGCACCAAAGCATGCAAAAGCAGGATTAGTTTTGGCCTGTATATTTGGCATTTTCACAATCTGGAGCCCTAGGCAGTTGTCTATGTTGCCTGTGCCTAAAGCTGGACCTGCTCACATCTAAATTTCAGCTGATTCACAGTTCATTCTTAGGAAAAGTCTACTACCATGGTGTAGATCAATCCCAAGCAAGATTTCACACTTTATTCAACAGCAAACAAAGCAGGATGGCCATCCCGATGGCTCAGTGGCAGTGCTTTGCCCTGCTCTCTAAGAAATCTGGGTTCAGTTCCTGCAGCTGGACCCTGATCCTCAGACTGAGGATGCTATAGAGCGAACATTCACAGTCTTTGGGGTGGGTGTCTCAGCTTTTGCACAATGTCAACACCTAGTGGACAGACTCCTAATGTACACCTACCAGATTTTGGAAGGAGCCACATTTTGGCCTGGACTTTTGCGACAATGACTAGATGAGATTAGAAGGGGTAGGGTTGGTTAAAATAGGAAACCTCCCCAGGTAGTTGCAAAGGAAGGCTCATGGTGCATTAGCCCAGCAGAGGCAGACTCTAAAGATCTAGAAGCCCAAAGGAGCAGTAGAAATATTCTGGAGCAGGAATATTTTCATTATCTTGTTACCTGTGGGGAGTTAAAGATTCCCAGAATCCTGGCCATAGGGAGTGATAAGGATGACATCAGTTCCCCAATAACACCAGCTAGCAATGGACGCGCCTGACAGCTGTAAGCAGGAACAGGAATCTGCTTCCCCGATAGCAGTGCCAATATTCCCCAGATGGCTCTCATCTCAGACATGCAGGAATCAAAGATGCGGAACCCCAAAGTGATATTTGGTAAAAGTTCTGGAGTTTTATTAATTTCTTCTATGGTAAATATCATAGCCAGCACATCCCGGTAATACCTAATGTGGAACCTGTGAAATTCAAAGTTTGCAGTTAGAGTCTACATCTACTGTGCATCCACCAGCAAATCAGAAAGATGGAAACTTTCAAAATTATGCAGGCAGGTGCAAGGTCCAAAGGTACTTTTTCCTGTGGCGTTTGCACCAGTTGATTGTAAATTGCTAGCAGCGCCGTCAGTATGGGATTACAGGTTACAAATAATGCACTCGTGTGCTTTCTCATACTTTGCTCCAATTATTTGGAATTTCTTACCATTACCTCTATGGGGAGAGAGTGACATTAAAGTGTTTCATAAACAGGTGAATGCCATGTTTTGTGCAGAAGCATATTAAGGGCCAGATTTTAAAAGGTACATGTGGGTATACATTTGTGCGCGCAGCCTCGCGCATGTTATAAAATCCAGGGTCGGCGCGCAAGGGGGTGCACAATTGTGCAGCTTGCGTGCGCCGAGCCGCGCAGCCTTCCTCCGTTCCCTCCGTTCCCTCCGCTCCGCCACCTTCTCTTCCTTTACCTAACCCGCCCCCCAGCCATACCTAAACCCCCCCTTACCTTTATCCTATAAGTTGCGCTTGCTTCCGGGCAGGTGTAGGTTGCGTGCACCAGCCGATGGCTGTGCCTGGAGGCTCCAGTCCCACCCCGATCCGCCCCACCCCTTTTTTCAAGCCCCGGGACATACTTGCATCCCAGGGCTTGTGCGCGTCGCCGAGCCTATGCAAAATAGGCTCGGTGCGCGCAGGAGCAGGTTTTCGGGGTTACACGCCTAACCCTTTTAAAATCCACCCCCAAATGTTTAATGATTTTTTATTTTTGTATGTAGTTATATTTGAAATTGTTATTGTTTTATTTTAACTATTGTTTTGAATATTAAATGATTGTGTTTGAATGTACTCCGCACTGAACATGTTGTGGAGGATGTAGGTTATAAGATTTTTAAATAAATAAATAAAGAGTAACAAATCACCCTGACCAGATGGCATACACCCCAACTATTTTTCAATTAAAAATGAAATTGCAGATCTGATACCAGTAATTTGTTTTTTTGTTTTTATTTTCATAACTTTTACAAATTCTTACAAGAAGAAGTTGTTAGCAATCAAGGTACATGGATCTTATAGAAAAATTCTATCAGTTACACAAAACAGAAATAATACAATTTAATTTACTTCTCTTAACCATATACCAAAACAATATAGGTAATAGGGAGGCCGAAAGAAATAATGAGCATAAATATTAACTTATTATCATATTATATTTAGTAATGGTGCTGTGAGGAATTTGGGGCTATTTTCTTATATCGAACTAGCTGTGGGGTCTCTCTGGTGGTGCCCATCTAAGAATTCTCTAAGCTGGCTTGTTTGATATTCTAATATAATACACAACATTTAGAAGGGTAGCAGAGCTCAAATTTCGCTCCTAGCTTCCTTCTTAACTGGGTAGCTTTAACCAAATCGGGAAATATCCATATTTTCTGTCCCAGAAATAATGATTGACGATTTTGGAAAAATTGCTTCAGAACATTATTCCTGTCCATCAAGCAGGCGAAGGACACAAGCATTGACCTTCTCTGTGTAACCTCTTCTTCTTGAGAACTCTCCAAAATTCTAGAGATATCCAAAGATTCAGATGGCTGTACCTGACCTTCCTGCGCTGCTTGATTAGGTTGTGGAAGATAATACATTTTTGTAATGACAGGCAATGCAGCCTCAGGAATCTTCAGTACCTGTAGGATGTATCTCTTGAAAAGGTCTAAAGGTGAAACAAAATTCACAACTGGAAAATTTAAAATTCTCAAATTGTGAGTTCTCATAGCATTTTCTAGATTTTTCTAATTTTTTTTTACTATGAATCTGCTCAGATTTGACCAAATTCTGTTGGATATATCTTCTAATTTTAAATTGTACGTGGTAATTAAATAAGTGTTAACCAAAACTTGGGGTTTTTTTTTTATATCTAACACCGCTTGCGATGCTGACATTAGAGAACTCTCTATTGATTTCAAAACTTTCCACAATCCTTCAGCATTCATGGATTCTGGGCATTTAAGTCCTGCATCCGTTTTCAGATTCATAGAGGGTTTCTCTACCCCCCACACTGCTGCCTGCTCCTTGTCTCGGTACTGGGTCCGTTCTTAGTTCTAACCCGGCAGGTCTTAACCACAGCAGGAGCGGCAGGGTCGAATCTCTCCTCTGTCCATAGAGGGTTCACCGCTCCCGAGATCTGAGACTCCCCGCTCTCTTCTGAGGGTTATCCGCCGTGCCGAGGGCTCCAAATATCCCCTCTCACCTTCGGGGACCCTTCCACCCTCACCGGACTCCCCATACTCTCATAGCGGGGAGGAGCCGGCCTGTTCGGTTCGCCGGGGCTTAAGGTGGTATCTAAGGCCAGGGAGGAAGCTGCTCGCTCCTGCATGCCTCCTCCAGCAGCTGCGTCTCTCTCAGCGTCTGCGCCCCTTCAATCCCTCGATGCAGGGCCGTAAAGGGTCAATGGCAGGAGAACTAGCCGTCGTCCCGCGCAGCTTAGCTTGCCTCTTCGTGTGAGGCATTTTCTGAGGTAAATACTAAAGAAGAAATCAGGAAATTCAAAGACACTGCAGCGAGAGCGTCTCCACGCCGTCCTTACACGGCAGCCATCTTAACCCGCCTCCTGTTTCTGTTACTAGTAATTTGTAACCTGTCGTGGGGTGATCCATCATGATTGAAGGCTGGAGGATGGCCAATTTATCCCCAATCTTTAAAAAGGGCTTTAGGGGTGATCTTGGAAACTGTAGACTGTTGAATCTGACTTCAGGGCTGGGGAAAATCGTGGAAACTATTCTAAAGAACAAAAGTGCAGAACATATAGAAAGAGATGATATAATGGGGCACCTCCAGCATGGATTTACCCAATGGAAATCTTGCCACACCACTCTGCTACATTTTTTGAAGGGGTTAAAAAACATGGAAAATGGTGAGCAGGTGAATGTAATGTATTTGGATTTTCAGAAGGCGTTTGACAAAGGGCCCCATGAGATACCCCTGAGAAAATTACAAAGTCACAGAATAGGATGCAATGTCCTTTTGTGGACTGCAAACTGGTTAAAATATAGAAAACAGAGTAGGAATAAATGGTCAAATTTCTCAGTGGAGGAGGATAAACCTCAGGGAGCTATACTGAGACCAGTGCTTTTTAATATAATTATAAATGATCTGGAAAGGGGAACAATGAGGGAACTGATCAAATTTGCAGCTGACACAAAATGATTCCGATTTGTTAAATCACAAGGGGATTGTGAAAAGTTGCAGGAGGAACTTGTGAGACTGGAAGACGGGGCATTTAAGTAGCAGTTGAAATGTAATGTGGACAAGTGCCAAGTGATGCACATGGGCAAAAGTAACCTACACCTTAGCTACACGATGATAAGTTTTATATTGGGAGTTATCGCCCAGGAAAAGGACCTGGACATCATAGTAGACAATAGTTTGAAATCTGTGCAATGTGCAGCAGTGGTAAAAAAAAAAAAAAAGCAAAAATAATGTTAGGAATTATTAGGAAAGGTATGGAGAGTAAAACACAGAATATCATACTGCCTCTGTATCGCTCCATGGTGAGGCCGTACCTAGAGTACTATGTGCAGTTCTGGTCGCCGCATCTCAAAAAAGATATAGTTGCGATGGAGAAGGTACAGAGAAGAGCGACCAAAATGATAAAGGGGATGGAACGGCTCCCCTATGAGGAAAGGCTAAAGAGGTTAGGGCTGTTCAGTTTGGAGAAGAGACGGATGAGGGGAGGGGGAGGGGGACAGGATAGAAGTCTATAAAATCATGAGTGGAACAGAATAGGTAAATGTAAATTGGTTATTTACTCTTTCAAAAAATGAGGTCCATATTCAAAAGCATTTAGTAGGATAACTCAGAAGTTATCCATCTAAATAAAGATTTGGGCACTTATCTGACTAAATTCTAGCCAGATAATAAGCTAAATGGCTACAATTTACCTGGATATGTTAGGAGCATTCTGGGGGCATAACTTATCTGGCTAAATCTGATTGGCCCATACTCCTGACCCACCACTGAATAAATAGGTTAAATTAGCTAGATAAGTTTATTCAATTAACTAGCCAAGCCGCACGGCAACTGAATATGGTCCTCAGGAAGACTAGGAAACACTCCATAAGGTTAGTATGTAGCACATTCAAAATAAATTGGAGAAAATTATTTTTCGCACAACACACAATTAAGCTCTGGAATTCATTGCCGGAAGATGTGGTTAAGGCTGTTAGTATAGCTGGGTTTAAAAATGATTTGGACATATTCCTGGAGGCAAAGTCAAGAAACTGTTATTAAGCAATTAGTCTTAAGAAATAGCCACTGCTTATCACTGCACAATAGCAGTATGGAATCTCTTTACTGTTTGGGATCTTGCCAGGGATTTGTGACCTGGATTGGCCATTGTTGGAAACAGGATACTGGGAGTCATAGACCATTGGTCTGATCCAGTATGGCAAATTAATAAGAACATAAATTCTTATGTTCTTATGAAGAAAGCTTTTACAATAGCCTCAAAGCTGGTACACCCAGACCCACAGCAGCCATTGATAGTAGAGATTGATGTGTCTAGAGTAGCTATCGGTGCTATACTATCCTAAAGATGGGGATGTAAAGATCCCCTCCATCTATGTGCCTTCTATTCTTGTAAACGTACACCTGCAGAAAAAGTCTATCAAAACTGACAAAGAACTCCTGTCCATAAAAATCGCCTTTGAAGAAGGGAGTCACCTTCTGGAAGGGGCCCATCATTATGTCCAGGTTTTCACAGACCACAAAAATTTAAAATTCCTTAAGACCACATGCAATATGAATTCCAGGCAAGCTCGATGGTCTCTTTCCATCTTTTGGTTTGATTTCATATTAACACACCAACCAGTTTCCATGAACAGCAAGGCAGATGCTCTCTCTCCTGAAAATAAGCAGGAGAACTTGCAGAACCAGAAGCTCCCACCATAATTCTCTGACTGGAGAATTTTGCCTTCAGATCCAGGAATCCTAACCTGATGGAAGTAATACTTGGAAACCTGCTGCAAGATGAGCTCCCACAGGCCCGGCTGTAGGAATTGGAAAAGGGAGAAAAGGACATTGTATGGAATTGGCAGGAAACCATCCTTTATCGGAAGGATCGACTCTATGTACCTAAGGGCACTTCAAGTCTGGAGGCCCCTGTGAAGCTACCATGACTTCTCATTCGCAGGTCATCCTGGTCGCCACAGACTAAAGAACTAGTTGCCCACGAATTCTGGTGGCTGGGATGGAACTAAGATGAAACACAGTATGTCACCTGTTGTGAAATGTGTGCCTGTAACAAGATATCATTTCATCACCCTCATGGACTACTATTGCCATTGCCAGTACCCTCAAGACCATGGGAATGGGTATCAATGGATTTAATTACCAATTTACCATCATCACAAGGAAAGACCACGATTCTGGTGGTGATGGATTCATTCACCAAGATGGCCCATTTAATAGCCACTACCAGTCTTCCCTCTTCCCATGAAACATCAGACCTGCTAGTTTGAGAAGTAGTGCATCTGCACAATCTGCCATCTCTTATCTTCTCTGACCAGAACTCCCAGTTTGTTGCACACTTCTGGCGAAGATAATTAAACTTCGGGATGTCCAACTCTGTCATCAACACACCAACCATAATCCAATGGCAGACAGAATGGCTAAATCAGACTCTAAAGCTGTATCTCCATGGCTTTTCTAATTTTTACCTGACAAACTGAGCACACTTACTTCCTATGGCAGAATTCGTGTATAATAACTGAGCAGCAACTAAAGCCTCCCCATTCTTCGTAAGCCATGGCATCCATCCTCACTTCCACTCAGGGGAGGCTTGGCAGTCCAGTGTCCTCACAGCGATATAGTGGGTAAATGCCTTAACATAGTTACATGTGCAAGTCCAACATAAATTAGAATGGGCTAAAGAGCCACAGATGAAGTTTGTGTACAGATGACACCAGGGACACTAAGGGGTGTATACAGTTAAGGGGTGTAGTAATACTACTTTTGAATAATAGAAGGACTAGGGGGCATTCCATGAAGTTAGCAAGTAGCACATTTAAGACTAATCGGAGAAAATTCTTTTTCACTCAACGCACAATAAAGCTCTGGAATTTGTTGCCAGAGGATGTGGTTAGCGCACTTAGTGTAGCTGGGTTCAAAAAAGGTTTGGATAAGTTCTTGGAGGAGAAGTCCATTAACGGCTATTAATCAAGTTTACTTAGGGAATAGCCAGTGCTATTAATTGCATCAGTAGCATGGGATCTTCTTGGTGTTTGGGTAATTGCCAGGCTCTTGTGGCCTGGTTTGGCCTCTGTTGGAAACAGGATGCTGGGCTTGATGGACCCTTGGTCTGACCCAGCATGGCAATTTCTTATGTTCTTATGTTCTCTGATAGCTGTGACAGTAGTAGCCACTGCATGCAAGCAGGAGGGCAGAGCACATGCTACAGAATTCATTTTGGAGGAGAAGCCTACAGGATGCTTCTGAGATCCATGGAATTGGGTGCGAAATGACAGGGATCAACCCTTTCATTCAGTTGCATATAGATTAAATGGTTTGCTATAATCTGGTAGGTCCAAGATATGTTTCTGGCCAGAGCAGTTTTTAAAATATCAAAAGCTTTCTGAAGTTCTTCATTATATTCAAGAGCATCAGATGGCACTGAAGATCCCAGGAGTAGGGCCTCTAGGGGTATTGCCAAAGAGGCATACTTACTGATCCAATGGCAACAATACCCAGTAAGTCCTAGGAAGGTTCTAAGCTGTCTTATTGCTTTGGGGGGTTGAGACCCATAAAATAGCAATTCAATCAGGGGCAACAGCATGACCTCTGGGAGATAAGAGATGTCCCCGCCTATCATACTGTTTCTTGGACAAGTTGCAATTTAAGTTCTACTTTGTGGCCTTTGTGGGCTAGGGTGGTGTGTAATATGGCCAGATCCTGTAAATGGCTTTATCGGTCTGTAGATCAGAGCAGGAGGTTATCTACATACTTTACCAATGTACTTGAAGGGTACATTGGTATAGCTAAGTCTTGATGGAGCAAGTTAAAGATGGAGGGGCTTTCAGTGTATCCCTGAGGTAGACTGGTCCACATATATTGTAACCCATTATATGTGAATGCAAATAAAAAATAAGACTGGGGGTGCAATCGTACTGTAAAACGTTGAGTCAGTGAGCTCCATGACTGGGAAAATCATTGGTAGTGATATGGTTGCCAGAACTATGACTGGATTAGGCACAATAATAAAACAAGGAATCACACGCTCATTCATTTTTTGTAAATCCTGAGTGAGGCACCATTTGCCATTGGGCTTAGGCACTGGCCAGATGGGGGTGTTGCAATCATTGTGGGTATGAATTAGAATTTCTTGTGCAAGCAAGGAATGTATGTGGGCTCAGTTCATTTCTTTTCCTCTGGGCAGAGGGAATACTGATGCATATGTGGGAGCTGCTTGGTTGGGTCCTGAAAAATCAGGGGCAGCAGATTTTTTAAATCCTACTTCTCTGTTTTCTGTTACCCCCAAACAAGGAGGTCTATGCAGAGATTGTATCAAGGTATCTCTTTCTCTCTGATCCAGCTCAAGATGTTCCGGGGCAAGTTCAACGCAGTCAGAGAAATAGCTCCCTTACGACAATCAATCTGACATGCCCGGGCTTGGAGGGCATCTAAGCCCAGAAGTGAAATGTGATGAAAGATGGGAGTGATTAAAAGGGGAATAATTATTACTAGAGAGAGATCATCTGTCAATGGAGGTGTAAGAGAGCAAACAACACTTTTATTCCCCACTCCTTTCACAGGTTGTATCTGACTTGACAACGGAGCCCCTAACCTGTGGTGGTCACGTACCACGAGGAGTGATTGCTGAGCTCTAGTGTCAATCATCATGCTGATAGGGGAAAGTCTTCAAAGTCAAACAGCTAAACCATTAGAGTGAAAGAACCCGACAACGCAAATACAGCGCCAAGAAGAGGAATGCCAATACATGCCCCCCTTCCCTAGTCAGCTGTAACTATTGAAACGTTGGGGCTCTGTTGGTGGAGCAGCCCAGGAATAAACAGGCTGCCCCCCCCCCCGGCCCCCTGCAGGAGACTGCGCTCTGGTAACCTTATGGGGGCCATTTGCAGCTGAGGACTTGGTGCTGGCCAGGGAGCAGTGTTGCAGTATCTCGCACCCCTCTGCCCCAGCCTTCCTGTCAGTTTATGTCATTTTACATTCTGATGTCCAGTGTCCTTGTTTCCCACAATAATGGCAGTAGCGGCTTCAGCGGCTAGGGGGGGTTCCCATACCCCTGCCCTAGCCCCATTGCATCCCTACACCATTTCCCAGGGGAGGAGGTGAGAGTGATATGGCTGCCCACTTTTTCTTCTACATCAGAGGTGTTGACAGCTCTTGTGGCTTGGACAGAAATTCTTACGAAATCTTCCCAGGTTGTGGGAGTATAATTAATCAGTTTTTGATCCAGACTTTCCTTAATGCATCATGCGAAACTACATACACACACACAGTGGGTAATTAAAGGGTCCATAGGGATTGCATCTGTGCCAGCATTAACTTTTCATGCTGTAAGGAATTGTGCCCAAAAGAAAAATCATTAACAGATTCATTTTTCCCTTGAAAAGGTGGCTCTGATCACATTCCAGTTTGGTTTAGAGGGATAGCAAGCCACCAAGTCCCCTAAAGCTCGTAAGATAAATAGCCATCTCACCCTCATACATCCCATCATTAGGATTTATCAGAGATCTGCTAGCAAGTAAATTATGTACAGGCCTCATTTGGTCTTCAAGGTTAGTGGCTACAGCCCAGTTCCCAAATTGTTCAGCTAGATGTGATCTTAAAATACCTACTACATCGTTAAATGTGAGATCTCCCACCCGTACCTCATTGCGGAGGGCACGGATAGAGCGGATGTCTAGCCATCAAAGATTCTCTCGCTTGATACGTAAAGCTTCCCCTGGACATTGAGGGCAGGGCTGAGTTTTTCACCTCACAGGTAACGTTTCTCTTGTGTAGAGTAACCAATGCGTCTACTAAGGGGCGATAAGAGTCCGTGGATGGATCTGAAGGCAGGGGAGAAGGAGCCTGAAAGAGCTCCGGTTCGTGTGGAGCTGTGCGCGGATAGGAGAGGAAGGAGGAGGGTGGCAGAGTTTAAGATTAGCTTCATATTGCAATGATTTCAGCTGAGTTTTTAATTTTTGTTGCTTTCTTTCATCGAGAAAGAAAGCTTAAAATTGCTTTGCCTACAGAATATTTCCCCTTTCTGGTCATAAAGAGGTAATCTTTGCATAACCTTCATAATCTTATCAGCATCAAAGAGCCCTCCGGTTGGCCAAGCCCTGGGTCCTCACATCTTATTGATCCATTTCTTTATTTTTCGCATATGAAAAGCACATCCCCCATATTTCAGATGAATTATGTTATTAGGGGTCCTTGTATTTCCTTTTTGTGGCAACTCCTTCTTAACTTCCTTTCTTAACTGTGTTCCCCCTCTGCTTTTTGTTTTATTTTTCTTCTCTAGACGCTCAGCACACCTACAGATAAATCAACATGCCCACTATACACAGACGTGCAATGCTGACATGATGAGAAAACAAATCAGCCTCCGACGAGAATACGCCCCACGGCAATCACAAACATTTCCACACCATCAGAAATAATTCCCTGCAAACCCCAGCTGTTCCTTCTGTCGTCAGCCCTCTGCAGTCACCCACATCGTATGGTGCACAGCTTCAACTTCACTCAGACATCTTTTTTTTTTCCCCTTTTAATTATTTTTTTTCTTTGCCAGCGCCAGGCAGGCGCAGTTACACAGCGCACACAGCAGGCGCTGGCCCTCACTGCACTCCCCTCCCTCCCTCTACTAACCTGAGTAGAAAAAGACCGATAACAGAGGCTTTCCAAGTCAAAGGTTAACCCCTTAAGGATTACCCTGAAAAAATATAGCAGTTCCTTACTGCAAGTGGGCGAGGGGACACCGTGAGGGGAATCTCACTCTCAGGCCGATACAATAAAGTTCGCGGGAGAGCGGGCGAGTGCCCGCTCTCCCGGCGCGCGCACAGGCCAGTGCCCTGTGCGCGCGATTCAGTAAACCAAAATATTTAAATTAGGGCCCGCGGTAAAAAGAGCCGCTAGGGACACTAGCGCGTCCCTAGCACCTCTTTTTGGACAGGAGCAGCGGTTGTCAGCGGGTTTGACAGCCGACGCTCAATTTTGCCGGCATCGGTTCTCGAGCCCACTGACAGCCACGGGTTCGGAAACTGGACGCTGGCAAAATTGAGCGTCCGGTTTTCAACCCGCGAGCTGCGGGCCGATTTTAAATTTTTATTTTTTACTTTTTTTAACTTTTGGGACCTCCGACTTAATAATGCCATGATATTAAGTCGGAGGGTGTACAGAAAAGCAGTGCACAGAAAAGCAGTGCACCGGGGAAGTGCACAGAAATTAACACCTACCTTTGGGTAGGCGCTAATTTCTTAAAGTAATTTGTGCGGCTTGGCTGCACATTTTACTTACTGTATCGCCCGGGAATGACTAATAGGGCCATCAACATGCATTTGCATGTTGCGGGTGCTATTAGTCTCGGGGGGGGTTGGACGAGCGTTTTCGACGCACTATGACCCCTTACTGAATAAGGGATAAAGCTAGCGCGTCGAAAACGTGTGTCCAAATGCCGGTTAACAGTGCGCACTGTACTGTATCGGCCTGCCTCTGCAGTAAGCTTAGCCTTCAGCTGTACGGGAGGGAAAGCCCAGACTTTTGCAAAACAATTAAACATATAATCGGACCCCTACTCACACGCTTATAGGCAGCGTCAGGCAGGCATTACCTAAGGATGGAGAAACATAAAACATCTTGCAGCATGTTGACAACAAGCTCTCCGCAGCATACACTCACGCACACGACCTTTCACCAAGAAATCTCACAATATGCCTAGGTACCCGCCTTACACCTAACCACATCTATATCCTTAAGCTATATTTTTATCCTGCTAGTTCTGTTATTCCCCTGCCTTAACTGAAAAGCCTGCCCACCAGAATCCAGGGGCAAATTGTACTCCCTGACCATGGTCACCTCAACACAGTCACTGCACGCCTAGTTTGATGAGGAAGCCTCCCTAACTTAACCTAATTTAACCTATTACCAAATGAAGTTCTCTCCAGCTACTGGTTAGCAAGTCAAAAGCCCAGATCAGATGGGCTCTCTTAGGTGGAGGGAGAAGAGAGAAAGTCAGTTACCAGATGAGGGAGTAAAAGAGTAAAGAAAAAACCTTTGTGCCTCCACTCATTATCAGGCTGATACAGTAAAGTGCGCTCCGGTGGAGTGCACTGTTAGCCCGGGTTTGGATGCCCGTTTTCGACGATGGAAGAAAGATCCAGCTAAATGACATATACCACTAATATAAGTTCATTGAATGGACAAAGGAATGTAATATAAGTGATATAGATAAGATTGTTAAACAACTAAGTGGTGTATTCATCAAAATAGACCTATTATAACATCAATGAGGTTAGGGTATATACAGTCTGATTAGGGTAAGATTGAGGACAGAAATAGGTGAGGATTGAGGGGTATAACTAATTGGACTAAAAGCTGATTTCAGCATATATGAAATATTTAATGATTTGTATAAAAAAAATTTTCACTAATTTTATTAATTCTCTGTTCAAGTTTTCAATAAAAGATTAACAATTTTAAAAAGCGTCATATATTTGAATTGATTTAGTAAACACAAAAATAGTGCTTATTGTCTCCCACGTTTTTACGTTGGGGTTTTTTTTGTATATTAGCTCTAGCACTGGTAGAGATAATATTGCCAAAAATTTTTTTGCTTGCTATATATATATATATATATATATATATATATATATATATATATGTGTGTGTGTCCAACCCTGCGGTCAGCCACCAGATGGCACTATGTCCCTGCACATTAGAAATCATTACAGTCCCAATCCTGCCGACCCCTTCTCTGACGTTGGTTGTGATTGGTTGTCTCAGATTTCTTAATGAGGCTAGGATAGGAGCAGGTGTGGCAATCTTGTTAGAGACTTGGAGGAATAAGGAGCACCTCGGATTTTTCCTTTAGAGCGGGGCCTATCCCCTCAGTGTTTGTTTATTTGGAGGCTAACCCTGATGTGCCCTCCCTGCCAGTGGGTTTTCCCTTCGTGTCCTTATAGACTTTCCTTTAGTCTGGAGTGGATGCCTATTTTTTTTTTTTAGTGAAGGCCCATTCCCTGAGCTGGAAGCCAGGACACTGAAGCTGTGGTAATCTGCGGTGAGAAATGACTCCAGGTGTTGCTGTTTCAGTAATAGGACAGGAGATTAAAATATAATTTTAATGATTTTATACGTGCTGCAATTCCATTACACTGCTGCTAAGCACAGTATAAACCACTGAATCTTTGTTTTTAGAGATCATTTTTGCTTCAGCAGATTGTAAAATCACAAGTTTGGTACCTGCTGGAAACTAGGCCAGTGGAAAACAGGCCTCATTCTAGCAGAAGGTAGTGGAAAGGAATATAAGGGTACGACACCCCCCCTTCAAACCCCCCCCCTCCCCGCTTGAAATACAATACGTGCACAAACCCCACCATGTTATTAAGGTCACCGTAGAAGCCTGTGAAGTAAACAGGCCTCTACATAGTCCAAGGGACCTAGGACTAGAACAAAAACTCCTTTGAACCTTTGCACAGCTCTTGTAGTACTATCCTTTTTCTGCAGGAGCCGTTAGTTACTAAATTAAGAAATCCTTCCTTGTTCTTGCTGAATATTAAAAAATAAAGGGCAGAACGCTGAAAG
Source organism: Rhinatrema bivittatum (assembly GCF_901001135.1). Classification (NCBI taxonomy): domain Eukaryota; kingdom Metazoa; phylum Chordata; class Amphibia; order Gymnophiona; family Rhinatrematidae; genus Rhinatrema; species Rhinatrema bivittatum. The sequence continues at coordinate 30,314,045 of NC_042616.1, read as the reverse complement.
CAGCCCACTCTGTTAAACCCCCCCCCCCCCCCTTAGGCTGTAAGCAGGGTTGATTAAAAGTCAAACCACCAAGTTAAGAAATTTTCCTGCGTTCTTGCTGAACACAGAAAAATTAGAAAGGCAAAGACTCCCTTCCACACACCCCCCCCCCCCCCTTCCACAAGCTTTTTAGCCAATAGCAAACTAGGACGAGCTTGCCTTAGGGGGCAAGACAGAAGTAAGAAAGGAAAATGACATAGAAACGCTAATCGCAGAGAGGAGATAACAGGGGTGTATAACTTGTGGCCTGACCAATGTAATTTTGTGCCTACTTCTGTATGACACCCATTCTTGCAAGTTCGTACAATAAATAATTATTGTTTCACCATACTTTTGTGTTCACTATATAATTTTGCAGTACCGTTTCTAACAGCTTGTGGGCTCGTCCGGGATTTGAGCCATCCAGGTACCGAAGGTCGGGTGCCAAGGGAAGGAAGGCAGGCACGCCCTGTTGCATTTTCAACAGTCCTCGAGTCGGCACCGGGGTCGGTGTCTGGACTGGCAAATGGTCCCTTCGCAGTGAACTTGGTGAAACAGTTTTAAAGGACAACAAGCAGGCACAGCTAGCTTCAACCGGGCAACTTCGTGCACGAAGCAAGGTAAGAAAAATGACTATTAAGTATTACCTTGTTGGTTGGGACTGTGAACCTTGAATGGTGAAGGGATTTGAGTCGTGTCGTGGTCACGGGGAGGAAAGATGGCTACGAAGGGAGTGGAGATTAGAGGGCTTCAGAGAGTTCACAATGGGAAATAAAATGGCCAGAGATAAGAAGAAAGGGGACAGATTTGAGAAGACCCCTCAGACATTTCTCCAGATAGTCCCATGGGGAGGATGTTAAAGGTCCTGGGAGGACAGGTCTTGTACAAGAAATAAAAATGAAAAGAAAATGATAAAATATTGTTGCTTTAAATGGCCCAGACAGAGTCTAAAACAGCCGGCACTGTTATGGCCAACATATGGGGCAGATGAGAATTGGTTATGTCAGACATTAAATATGTATATAAATAGGAAAACACCGTTTTCTCAGGAAGAGGTAGAATATACCGCCTGCTGGACAGGCAGCAGGGAAATCATGATGCCCATTAAAAAAATCAGAGCCTAAGATAGTTCCTGAAAATGACCCTCCCTGGGAAATAGAGGGAAAGAAATGGGACCCCCCCTGGATCACTTGCCACAGTTAGATCCGGTGCATGCACTCCCTAGTGCCCCTTCCCTTCCCCTGGCGTATGAGAGTGAAGGTGTCGGGTAATCAGATGAACAATCATTACGTAAGGGGATTCGTGGGGAGACTGGTGGTGATACCAGAGTAGATTGGGGTGCAGTAGAAGAAGCTGCAGTCAGGGCACAAAGAGAACAGGAAAGGCCTTTTCAAAGTATACAAATAGATTTTACTGAGCTGCCCCCATCCCAGCGACTCAAATTCTTACTGGTAGTTGTAGATTATTTCACTGGATAGGCTGAGGCTTTTTCTAAGGCCTCAGCTACAGCACAGGGGGTTATTAAAGTGCTCTTGGAACAAATCATCCCACGATATGGGCTGGTTGAACATATTGACTCAGATAAGGGGAGTCACTTCACCTCCAAAGTCCTACAGGGGGTAATGGAGGGATTGAGGCTCAATTGGTACTTTTATACTCATCCACAATTTTCTGGAAAAATGGAAAGGATGACTCAGACTCTGAAACAGCAAATTTCTAAAAATTATGTTAGAAACCAAAATGTCCTGGACTAAGTGCTTACTCCTGGCATTGCTACGGGTAAGGACCCACCCCAGGAAGGATAGGGGAGTATCCCCCTATGAGATGATGTTTGGATTACCCTATTTGGGAGGGGCTGGAGAAATCCCAGTGTTCGAAACAAAGGACCTATTTTTAGAAGAATTATATACTGGCACTGTCTTCTTCTTTATCTCATTTAAGGGAAAAGGGGCTATTGGCCCAGACTTCTCCACTGGACTCTGTGGTGCACCGGTTCCGGCCTGGAGTCTGGGTGCAGATAACAGCATGGAAAGAGTCCAAGTTACAGCCAAAGCGGGAAGGACCGTTCCAAATCCTTCCGACCACAGAAACGGCAGACTGCAAAAGTTGTCTTGAATCCACTACAATTGCTCTGCAAAACCACAATAAGGGAGCGAAGGAACCTCTGGAACAATCTGTAATGTGAAAAGGAAATTCGCAGTAGAAGAAAAGGCTACAAAAATCAAATCTATCTACCATAACACAGCAAATGATAAAGGCATGGGAGAGGAGGCAATGTCTATTGTGGACTGGTAACTGGTAAAATGACAGGGAACAGAGGGAAGAGCTGAATGATCAGTTTTACAAATGGAGAAAGGTCATTACCGGAGTACCAGTGGGATCGGTATTGGGACCTGTGCTGTTTAACATATTTATAAATGAGCTGTTAAATGGAACGAAAAGGGACCTGATCAGATTTGCAGATGATATAAAGTTATTCAAAGTTGATAAAAACAGCGATGGCGTACGAGATGCTGCAGAGAGACCTTTTGAAACTAGGAGACTGGGCAACCGATAAAATTTACTATGGAAACGTGATGCAACATAGGGAAAAATTAATCCCAACCATGGGTGTATATTGCCGGGTTCTGTATTGGGAGTTACCATCCAGGAAAGGACCATGGAGTCCTTGTGGACAATATGCTGAAATCCTCAGCTCGGTGTGCAGCCGTGGTCAAAGGAACAACTAGCATGTTAGGACTGATCCAAAAAGGAATGAAGAAAAAAAATTGAAAGTATCCCATTGCCTCTGTATAGAGCCATGGTATGAGCCACCCTCGCTGGCTCTCTTACCTCCCTTACACACAGGCTCTCTCACACTCATTGGCTCACTCTCCCTGATAATCTCACACACACACACACACACACAGCCTCTATCACACTCATTGGCTCGCTCTCCCTGACAATCTCACACACACACACACACACACACACACACAGCCTCTCTCACACTCATTGGCTCACTCTCCCTGACAATCTCACACACACACACAGCCTCTCTCACACTCATTGGCTCACTCTCCCTGACAATCTCACACACACACACACACACAGCCTCTATCACACTCATTGGCTCACTCTCCCTGACAATCTCTCTCTCACACACACACACACAGCCTCTCTCACACTCATTGGCTCACTCTCCCTGACAATCTCA